>NW_020664418.1:6623878-6633388 GCF_002925995.2 Terrapene triunguis | reverse complement strand
CAAAAAAGCCAGAGCCGGCCCTGAGTGGGGGGCAAACAACCTACCTGGTTTTAAGAAGGCGCTTGCTAAATTTATGAATGCGATTGTGTGATGGGATTAGCTGTAATAGCAGGGGGCTGGACTTGGTGACCTAGTCCTGTGCTCTTACACAATGGTGAGGAGTGGGGCAGATGTTTTATTTGCACTCAGTGGGGACTGCCGGTGTAACTCAGTCATGGTTTCCCCGCCCAAGAGTGCATGCGACCATCCCAATCCCCATGCCAACGGAACCATCACACCATCGTATCCTGTACACACACAGTCTCTGTCTCTAATTACAGTGCCTTTATTTTATTATCATTAATTTTCCCTGCACACACAGCACCTGAATAGGTACTTTGTTCTGGCAGCCTATTCTGGCTCCTAATTATCAATTTGGAGGGATTCAGAATGGCTCCAAGTATACGTTATACTCTCAGGCTTGCTGTACATAGAGCATTATATAGCACCGTTTGCGATGCGTTGGAGCCAGCCTTCAAGTGAATTATTAATTCAAAGAAAATAACTCTTGATACAATTGGAAGGACCTGTCAGTAAGTTATCATTGAATGACTTCCTAAAAAATAAATAACTCCCTTGGATGGTTGTATGTAAGGGACTGGGTTGCAGCCCATCCTGTGCAGGGGACTAAGGGGGCATAACTATTTGTCTTGCTTCCTGTAAGTGGGAAAGGGCAGGGAATGGGCTGAGACTTGACTCCATCCTCCCAGTGCATTGGCTGGTGCACGTCCATTGGGGATGCCTGATGTGTCAGGTTTAGGGCTGGTGCAGGCTACGTCCCTCCTCAGGACAGGGGGACTCTGGGAGGCAAAGTGTGACTCTCGATTGTTATTGGGTTTCCATGTTTGTTCTAGGGAAGCACAACCATGCACTGCCCCATGCACAAGACTTGTGGGAAAGACACAGCTGACACCAACACAAAGTCGACCTACTTTGCAGTGTAGGGGTGAGACCGCGGTGAAATGGATTGCCACTGGAGGTGGGGCCAGTTTATTAGGCCTAGATCCTCAAAGGTATTTAGGTGCCCAGCTCTCATTGAAATCAATGGGAGTTAGGTGCCAAAGTACCTTGGAGGATCTGGGCGTTTGAAGCTCTGGCCATGCTAACAAGAGCTGGGCAGGAAACTGTATTCCTGGCCTGCAAGACTTTTCCAAATATGGAATATTTTCCCCATCTCCAGTTGGGACAAAAAGTTGAAAGCTTGAAAATTGTCCCAAGCTGGTAATCTGAAAAAACCCTCAGCTCCAAGCAGTCAGGATGGTTTGTGTTCAGTCGACTTTTAAAAAAATGTTTTAACCTTTTTTCTGTTAGTATAAATAACTAAAATTTCTACACAAAAAGTTGCAAGTGTCCTTTAGGAAATGTGAAAACGGGACATTTGGAATACACCTCTATCCTGATACAACGCTGTCCTCGGGAGCCAAAACCTTACCGCGTTATATCGAACTTGCTTTGATCCACCGGAGTGCGCAGCCCCGCCCCCCCGAGCACTGCTTCGCCGCGTTATATCCGAATTCGTGTTCTATCGGGTCGCGTTATATTGGGGTAGAGGTGTACTTTGGAAAAAATTCCAAAAGCTTTCGAAGTGGGAGATTTGTCAAAGCCGACCCTTTCCTGCCAGCAGTGTCTGTTTGGCCAAATCAGCATTTTCTGACACATTCCTTCTCACCCCCTCCCCCGTCAATCAATTCCCAACCAGCTCCAGTGATAGCCACCATGTCCAATCAGCTAGTAGACTGCATGGGAGTGATTCAGTTCTTTAACCTGCTTGTTCATGGGAGCCTGGCATAACCAGTTGGTGCTAGTGGTTTTTCTTGCATGCGGGCGGGGAGTGCTGAGCTGACAGCTGTGAAGGCTGATGCCCTCTGTCACACAACATGGGCAGTGGCCATGCCACCTTTTCTACGGTGTCCCCATGCCAATGTGCTTCAATCCTGACCATGGGGTGAGAGGGGAATGGAGTCGTCCTACAGTCCCCGATCTCTCCGAAGAGGCTGACAGCATTTCAAGGAGGCCCATTGTCGGGCAGATTCAGAGCACGCGATTCCACTACCACCCTCCCTTGGGCATTGGGTTGTCAGAGTCCCCTCAAGGGATGCACTGACTGGTGCTGTGGCCACTGAACTATGCTCCCCTCCCCAGCCAGCAAGGCTAATTTTGGACTGCTCCGTTTCCTGTGGGTCACCTAGTAGAGGGTGGGTTTTGGTCATTTTCCTGCACCCCAGTCTCCTCGCAGTGGACTTCCCATTGCTGAGCGCCTTGCATGGATGTAGCGCAGAACGCCTAGACCTGTACAGACACCGATTCTGCTGGGCCAGCGCTCCCTTCTTTGAAGACGGGGGAGCTGCTTATGGCTCCCTGCTTCTCTGTCTGGTTCTGTGCCAGCCTTGGCTTTGGTGGAATTTAGAGCAGCCTGGGGGCCAGCTGGCTCCCCTGAACTGTCTGCCAGCTGGGGATTGCCAGAGCCTGCCCCACTGCAGCCATTCCCTAAGCCAGCTCCACACCCACATAGGGCCAGGTTTCATCCTGCCATATGCCACCAGAGGGCAGCAAAGGGAAGGAGCTCAAGAAGGAGCAGGTCCCTAAAGCTTATGAAGAGTTTGTGGTGTCCATGAGCTGTCATGACCTTTAATACGTTCCAGCAATGTTAGATATTTAATCAAATGCTCCTCAGGATGCTGGCCAAAGCCATGAGTTAGGTGCTGCTGTGTCTCTGGTGGTCAAGAGCCTAGAATAACGGTGGGCATGGGGCAAACTCTGGGATAGCCCCTTCAGGACTGACCCCATTTCAGATGCTCCATTGTCCTGTACTAGGCTGGGCTCTAAAGACATCACAGATGCTGGCTGTGCCCACAGGCATGCAGCAAAAGCAACAAATGTTGTTTGCTAAGCAACAGCTCCTGCAGAGACAGAACCCTGGCCAGGACACCCCCCAGGTACCCCCTGCTCTTTCCCTCATGTTAACATCTCCAGATGGCAATCCTCTTCAGGCAGCATCAGAAGACAAGACTGCCCGGCTGGGGTTTGAGAATTGACCCCTTGGCCTGGTCTACAGGTAGGCGTGCTGCTCCCTAACAATACAGCCAGGTGCTGCTGTCTGCCCAGATGCAGCAGTGATGGCAACAGGCAAGATGGGTGATAAATTAGGGTTACCATTCGTCCGGATTTACCCGGACATGTCCTCCTTTTTGTGCTAAAAATAGCGTCCGGGGGGAATTTGTAAATCACTCAAAACGTCCGGGATTTCCCCCCTCCCCCGGCAGAGCAGAGCGAGCTGCTGGGAGGGCTGCAGGAAAGTCACGGGCTGGACTCCGGAGCAGCTGTAGAGGAGCTGCTCCCTCCCTCCCTGCATTCTGAGCCGACAGCTCCTCCTCCCCGGCAGCCCCACGCCCCGCTCCAGCAGCACTGTGTAGGGCCAGGGACCGGGTTGTGTGTTGTGCTGGGGAGCGCAGCCACGTGTCCGGCTCGCACAGAGCCCAACACCCTGTTCTGAGCAGCAGGGTAAGGGGGGCAGGAGAAGGGGCAGGGAGGTTCTGGAGGGGGCAGTCAAGAAACGGGGGGGAGTCGGGAGTTCAAGGGGGGGCTTCTTGGGGGGAGTGGAGAAAGTTTTGGGCAGTCAGGGTACAGGTAGGAGGTAGGGTCCTGGGGGGCAGTTGGGGGGGGGTCTTAGGAAGGGGCAGTTAGGGGATAAGAAACAGGGAGGCTTAGGTAGGAAGTGGGGTTCTGGAGGGCAGTTAGGAGCAGGGGTCCCAGGAGGGGGCAGTCAGGGGACAAGGAGCGGGTGGGGGGGTGGGAGTTCTGGGGGGGGAGCTGTCAGGGAGCAGGAGTGGGGAGAGGGATCGGAGCAGACAGGGGACAGGGAGCAGAGGGGTTTAGATGGGTCGGGAGTTCTGGGGGGGGGGCTGTCATGGGGTGGGGAGTGGTTGGATGGGGCGTGGGAGTCCCAGGGGTCTGTCTGGGGGTGGGGGTGTGGATAAGGGTTGGGGCAGTCAGGGGACAAGAGGCAGGGAGGCTTAGATAGGGGGTGGAGTCCTGGGGGGCAGTTAGGGGCAGGGGTCCCAGGAGGGGGCAGTCAGGGAACAAGGAGCAGGGGGAGGGTTGGGGTTCTGAGGGGGGCGGGGAGTGGAAGGGGCGGGGCTAGGGCAGGACGGGGGCGGGGCTAGGGCAGAACGGGGGCGGGGCTCCTCCCGTCCTCTTTTTTCCGTGCTGAAATATGGTAACCCTAGATAAATGCAGCGTGAAGACTGTTCAGCAGCATAGCGCTAAGGTGCCAGACATGGGAAAGGAAGAAGAGGGTTTGCAGGGCAGATGTCTCTTCCATTCTGTTCTGCAGCCTCCTGTTAGGCCCCAAGCCTGGTGGGGAGGAGTTAAGCCTCAGCCCTCTTTTCTTGTGTGGGCTAGTCTCCATGGCCTGTTTGTGTGAATAGACGTTAACAAGGGTGAAGCAACAGGACTTGGAAGGTGAGTTTGAACCCAGGGGCAGGAATGTCAGTTCTGCAAAGCAGAGGATCAAAGGGAGGGGAAAGAAATCACGTCTGCTTCTAGTAATGACCTGTGCAACTGATTGGAAGGGTTATCTCCTACAGATTGGGCCTTCCCTTTATCCTCTAGTGCCACTCCCCAGGCCCTCGCAGGATATCCCTGACCTCCATGCATGGGGGGTGGAAAGGGGGGATGGTCACCCCGCAGCTGGTGGGGTATAAGTTGTTATCCCCAAGGTGCGCAGCATCAACTTTTCCCAGCTGCCAGTTCTGGCAAGGGAAGACGGCGTGAGAAGTCTGGACCCAAATGTAATTACACTTGTGGATTATGCTTTCATCAAGTTAAGTCTCATTTACGCTCCTTAGGCTTGAGCACTGCCTCTGGCTTCAGTAAACTTATCCTAGGTCCAGGTTTCAGGCTATTATTTCATAATCACTGTCCTACAGAACAGACTAGGTCAGGGCTTTCTCAGCCTTTCCCAACTGCTGTACCCATCTGGAGTCTGAGACCTGAGCCCCGCTGCTTGGGGCTGAAGCAAATGACACAGCTTGGACCCCCTGTGGCATGGGGCCCTGGCAATTGCTCTGCTTGCCACCCCGTAACACCGGCCCTGCACTTGTGACCCCACCCATCCTGCGACCCCTCTGGGGGTCACGCCTCCCCAGGTGGAGAAACACTGATCTAGATGAGTTGATGTACCCACTGGAAGTGAAGAGGGAACTTCAGGGAGAGACTTTAGCCCAGAAGGTGGCAATGTGCTTCTTTCTTTCACTCTTCCAAGACAGAGGACTGATTTTTCTCCCTGACCTTCCTAGCAAACAGGCCGCCCTGAGCCTGCTATTGCAAGTTCTGCACTCCATGAGCTGAAGGGACCTTTACCGGCTCGATGCCGATCTATGCCCGCACAGGGTCTCAGAAGATAGTAGCTTTCGGACAAGATCTGTGCAGACTTCACAAATCATCTTGGCAGACAATAGTGGCTATAAAAGAATTGGGGCTGGCGTTTTCAAAGTTAGGCACCCAACTTCCATTGAAAATCAATGGGGTTTGGGCACCTGACTCCCTTAGATTCTTTTAAAACTCCAAATCTCGATGGATAATCTCCCTCCCGTGTGACGTCGCATTTTAGGGGGAGGAAAAGCACTGTAAAGAAAGCAACAGAGTGACCCAGATGGATCCGACGAAGTGGGCATTCACCCACGAAAGCTTATGCTCCAATACATCTGTTAGTCTTAAAGGTGTCACAGGATTCTCTGTTGCTTTTTACAGATGGATACATAATTGGTTAAACAACCACAAACAAAGAGTAACTATTAATGGAATGATGTCAGATTGGAGGGAGGTCTCAAGTGGGGTTCCACGGGGATCTATTCTGGGCCCGGTGTTGTTTAACATCTTTATTAATGACTAACACGGCTACCCGTCTGATACTGTAAAGAAATGGGCACTTGTGAAGCACGGGTGACTGTTGTCAGTAATTGGGCGCTGTTGTGCTCTAAGTAACCACAGTGTTCTGTTCCTTTCACGTTCCCAGGGCTTGCTGCTGTAACGGCATCTGACCTGCAAGTGCTCTCGGTGAGAGGCGGGTTCAGAGGGATGGATGTGTGTGATTTTGTGCAGAATAATAATCTGATTCCTAGCGTGGAATTCAGCTAGCCGGGTCATGGGGGGCAAGGTGTCATTTCATGGCTGTGTTCTCCGATTTATACAGGACTAGGCCCGGCATGTTCTCTCAGGGCCACCCAGGAGGTAATACAGACACATACACATCAAAATTAGATGCCTACAGTCAATAGAGATAAGAAACTGTCCCTGCCATTACCTAAAGCTCTACCCACTGCAACTCAAAGGCCAGCATGCCCACTTCCTCTTATACAGCCCTGCTCAGATTAGCACCTGCACTGCACACAGCAAGAGGTGGTCCCTGTTCTGCAACACATACAATGTAAATAGAGTAGGAAGTATTATCCCCATTTTACAGATGGGGCCCAGATAGATTAAGGGACCTGCCCAGGGTCACACCGGGAGCCTGTAGCAAATCCAGGAACTGAACCGAACTCTCGTGGGATACACATCACTGCCTTAACCATGGGGCTGGCCTTCCTTTCAGCTCTTTGAACCTGTTGTGTAGCGTTGCTGTGCGGCATTGACCAGTTTTCATGTTCTGCCCCAGAGGTGGCTGCACTGCAGCGGTGACCAATATGATTCCCTGCTATTCAAAGCCCTTGAGAGGATTATGAGGGTTCTGTTGTTTCAGTGGGTGAATTGCTTGGGTATTCGCAGCACTAGCGCGGAGGCGGAGGGAATCACGTGACATGCGTTGTGGATGCCATGCTTCCGGCACCATGGTTCAATGTCAGCTGCAGGCTTGTGTCTGTTGCTGTTGAAAGTGCTGGAGCGGTGTCTTTCAGCAAAGCACTCCTGTGGCCTCTCCTAGCTGGCAAGGACCTGGGAAAGCAGAGCACTGCCCTGCACAGATGCATGAGACTTGGTGGCACGCAGGGGCTGGGTTCCATGTAAGAGACCAGGCTCAGTACCTGGCCTCTTGCTGGAAAGACTTTGGGAGCGATGGTCAGGCAGCAGCTTGCTCAGGCCCTGTGTGGGGGGCAGGGACACTGCCCGGCAGGATACAGCACCTCTGAATACAGTGCTACAAGGGGATGATTAGTGATTTACCTTATTTCTCTTGGAAGCCCGGATCTGAGCCCTGCTGGGACTGGCTCAGCCCTTCATCCTTCTTTGGCCGATCGAGTCTCATGCCAATTACTAGTGTGTGTGTGTGTGTTTGTTTTTGTGTGTGTGTGTGTGGGCGGGGGGGCGGGGTTTCAGAGCAGAGCTTACTAGATTGCTTTTGTGCAGATTCCATGACAGCTTTGTATGAGTTCCTCTCCTCAGTGGTACCAATGTCTTGTGGGGGTGGGTGGGGTGGTATGACAAATTCCAGCCCCCTTCCCCTTTCCCCCCCGACAGGGACCCTGTTCCAGTCCTTGCTCGTCTCGTCCCCCCTCCCCACCACAGGGACACTGGGTCACCCTTGGCTGGGGAGTCTCCCCCTCTCTTATCCACCCAGCACATGAGCCAGTGTCCCTGTGGCGGGGAGGGGGGACGAGATGAGCAAGGACTGGAACAGGGTCCCTGTCGGGGGAAAGGGGAAGGGGGCTGGAATTTGGGGTTTGGGGCTGGAGGAGCTACAGAGAGGTGAGCTGATGTTCCAGTCCATCCCCCAGGTAGGAGGGCAGAACAGCTTATCCCAAGGCCAAAGGTACTCCAGGACAGGTCCCCTGACCTCCCTGCCCGCATCCCGTTGCTGCTGGATGGGGGTTGCATGGGCTCTGGAGCGCCTCAAGGAGGGTGAGTTGGGGAAGTGCAAGTGGCTCTCTTACTCGCTTCACTCTGAAACACGCCTGGGGCTTGCTCCAAACTTGACTGTTCATCGATATATTTATATTTATGCTCTTCTCCGTGGGGTTGCTTGAAAAATGAGCTTTCTAATGCTAGACAAGGTGGGAGGGAGGCTGTGCTCTGCTCGGCAGTATGCTAATTACTGCCACCCATCCTTGGAATGGAATAAAGACGTAAAATAACCCTTTGGCTTCTGCAGCTCTCGCAGGTGTCCGGAGGATGCAGTGAAGGATCTCTGAAAGGTGCAGTGACCCACGGGCTGTGGTTCTCACTGATCTCTGGCAGGTGCAGTTCTTGCTGATCTCTGGAGGGTGCAGTGACCCATAGGTTGTGGATGTTGCTGATCTCCAGGTGGTGCTGTAACTCATGGGCTGAAGCTCTCACAGCATTCTGGAGGGTGCCATGACCCACGGGCTGTGGCTCTCACTGATCACAGAATCGGAAGAGACTTCAGGAGGTCATCTAGCCCAACCCCCTGCTCAAAGCAGGACCAATCCCCGACAGATTTTTACCCCAGTTCCCTAAATGGCCCCCTCAAGGATTGAACTCACAACCCTGGGTTTAGGAGGCCAATGCTCAAACCACTGAGCTATTCCTTCCCCAGTTCTCTGGAGGGTGCGGTGAACAACAAGCTGTGGTTCTCGCTGATCTCTGGAGGGTGCAGTGAACAACAAGCTGCGGGTCTCGCTGATCTCTGGAGGGTGCAGTGACCCACGGGTTGCGGGTCTCGCTGATCTCTGGAGGGTGCAGTGAGTCACGGGCTGCAGCTCTGGCTGCTCTCTGGAGGGTGCAGTGTCCGTCGGGCTGTGTCTCTGGCAGCTCTCTGGAGGGTGCAGTGACTCATGCGCTGCGGCTCTCTAAACTTTCTGGAGAGTGCAGTGATCCATGGGCTGCGGCTCTCGCAGCTCTCTGGAGCGTTCAGTGACGTACGGGCTGCGGCTCTGGCTGATCTCTGGAGGGTGCAGCGACCCACAGGCTGCACTTCTCGTTGATATCTGGAGGGTGTAGTGACTCACGTGCTGTGGCTCTGGCAGCTCTCTGGAGGGTGCAGTGACCCACGGGCTGCGGCTCTGGCAGCTCTCTGGAGGGTGCAGTGATCCAGGGGCTGCAGGTGGTTCAGGACTGAGGCAACTCAGGGGCCTGTGTCAGCCTGGGCAAAGCAGGATCTCACTTCTTCTGAGCTTCAGCAAGAGATGATGATGCCAAGTGAAGGGGCCGCTGTGGAGTCATGGCTGCCTTCTGCTGCAGCAATTAGTAACTCAGACATCACCCTGTGCCAGGAAGGGCAGGCTCAACTCCTGAGCCCGGCACTTCTTGGTTGTCATCATCAGGGCCGGCTCTAGGCACCAGCAAAACAAGCTGGTGCTTGGGGCGGCACATTTTTAGGGGCGGCATGGCCGGCGCCAGAATGCTGCCCCTAAAAATGTGCCGCGGCCGCCCTAGCTCACCTCCGCTGCTGCTGCCTGGGAGGGAGGGGGAGATCCCGAGCGGCCGCGGCGCGCGAAAAAGCCGTTTCGCGCGCCGCTGCTCCCCCTCCCTCCCTCCCTCCCTCCCTCCCTCCCAGGCTCTCAAGCCTGGGAGGGAGGG
>NW_020664418.1:6607626-6623478 GCF_002925995.2 Terrapene triunguis | reverse complement strand
TGGGGCGGGGGGGTAATTAAAAAACGGGGCGGGGGCGGCCAAAATTGTTTTTGCCTAGGGCGCCAAAAATCCTAGAGCCGCCCTGGTCATCGTGGTACCTACGATAGTAACTCAGAATGTCATGGGGCCATCAGAAATAGAGCTCTAGTTCCCAAAGCACAGGCCCCTCTGCTTGAGCTGAAGGAGAATCTCTGCTAGCTGTTAGTAATATGAGGCATATGACACACAGGGCAGAGGCATATGCAAGCGCACCCACAGACTAGCCTGTTCATTACAATATGATGACATAGTGTTGATCCATGTGTGTGTGTAAACAAGCCAGACATATTGGCTCTGGGTTTAGCAGCTTGATCCCAGCTGCTTTGGGTGGCAACTGCCAGTGCTTCAGCACAGTCCCCCACCAGGTGAAGCAGGGCATGATGTAGCTACAACTATGCCATGTTTAATGTACACCCATTAATCTAACAATTGCAGCTGTCAGTGCCTGTTATGTTTGCAGGTCACGTGACCCTTTGTTTTCTGTAAGTTCCCTGACAAACTTCCACCGCAAGCAGGGCAAGAGGGTGATCCTGGGGCTCAGGCACTGGACTAAGGTGCAGGACAGCTAGCTTCTGTTCTGGCAGCAGCAGCCACAGATCCTGGCCAGTCACTCACGCCCCCTGAGACTCAGTTCCCCATCTGTGTAAGGGGGCAGCTCCTTTCTGGCTTGTCGCTTGAGAGGGTAAGTTGTACTGTGGTAGCCCCAGGAGCTCAGGCACAGACCAGACCCCACTGTGCTAGGTGCTGTACAAACACAGGACAGAGATGGTCCCTGCCCCACGGAGCTGACACTCTCAGTGTGAGATCAGAGACAACAGCTGGGTACAGACAGATGCGGTGCACAAAGAACCAATGAGACAATACCAGCCAGCTTGCCAGGTGGAGATCTCAGCAGAGGCTGGCACTAGCGGTTTGAGCTGAAGTCACTGTGAGGCCTCCCATTGCTTTCAATGGACTTGGGAATTGAGCCTTATGTGTATGTACAGCACCGAGTACAATGGGGCCTGGATTTTAGCTGAGGCCTCACGGCCGGTTGTAATATAAATAGTGGTAATAAAAGCACCTGACTCATGTACGTCTCTCAGGGACTAAGCTCATTAATCCCAAACAGGGTCACATTCTCAGCGGCTTTTGAACCCTTCCCAGCCATTCCCTGCAGACTACCGTTAACTGGCAGGGTAACTGGTTTGGTGGATGGGGGAATGCAGTGGACATAATATACCAGAACTTCAGCAAGGCTTTTGACATAGTCCCATATGATAAGTAAACTGGAGAAATGTGGGCTTGATAGAACTACCATTAATTGATGGATACATAATTGGTTAAACAACCACAAACAAAGAGTAACTATTAATGGAATGATGTCAGATTGGAGGGAGGTCTCAAGTGGGGTTCCACGGGGATCTATTCTGGGCCCGGTGTTGTTTAACATCTTTATTAATGCCCTAGATGTGGGTATAGAGAGCATACTCATCAAGTTTGCAGATAACACAAAGCTGGGGTGGGGGTTGCCAACACTGTGGCGGATAGAGCTAAAATTCAGAGGGATCTTGATAAATTGGAGAACTGGACTATAGACAACAAAATGTAATTCAGCAAAGACAAATGGAAGGTGCTACACTTAGGGAAGAAAAATCAAATGCACAAATACAAAATGGGGGGAAACTGGCTCGGCATCAGCACTGCTGAGAAGGATCTGGGAGTTGTGGTGGATCACAACCTCAACATGAGTCAGCAATGCGATGCTGTTACAAAAAAAGCAAATGCAATTTGCTACTCTACTCAGCTCCGGTTAGGCCTCAGCTGGAGTATTGTGTCCAACTTTGGTCACCAATGTATAGACAGGATGCAGAGAAACTGGAAAGGATCCAAAGGAGAGTGACAAAGATGATCAGAGGGATGGAACACAAGCCATATGAGCAAAGCCTGAAGGAACGGGTATGTTCAGTTTGGAAAAGAGGAGATTAAGAGGGGATATGATAGCAGTCTTCAAATACTTGAAAGGCTGCCTTAAAAAAGGTGGAGAAAAATTGTTCTCTTTCACCACAGAGGGCAGGACAAGAGGCAGGTTCAAACTACAGCCTAGCAGATGTAGATTAAATCTGAGGAAAAACTTCCTAGCTGTAAGCACAGTAGGACAGTGGGACAGACTGCCTAGGGTGGTCATGGAAGCTCCTTCGCTGGAGGGTTTCAAAAGGAGGCTGGGCAGCCATCTGTCTTGGATGGTTCAGACACAACCAATCCTGCATCTTGTCAGGGGTTAGACCAGATGACCCTTGTGGTCCCCTCTGACTCTATGAATCTACCCCTGGCCTCCATAGGAGTGTGTATGGTGCTGTGATGCTGTAAATCCCTGATTCCATAGGGTCCTCACTTTGACCCTGATTCAGCAAAGCACTTAAACACATGTGAGGCTTTCATGGGATAACTCGGGTGCTTTAAGTTAAGCACACAGTTAAGTGCTTTGCTGGATCAGAGCCAAATCACTCAGGACCTTCTGGGTGGAGCCCCTAGATTCCTTATCTTCATTTGCAAGCAGGTGCTTCGTGCACTCACCTTGGCTCCTAAAGATCAAGCATGGGCCCAAAAATATGGTGCACACTAGGCCCTCAAACAGGGAGGCTGTGCCTAGATTCTTGTGAAAATGAGCTGCTATCAGCTGTAAATGAATTCCATACTGTTGGGCCTTGCCGACAGTGGAGAAGCACTGGAAGAAATCAGCAATGGGCCTGAGCTGAAAAGTTCAGGATCAAGGGCCTGATTCTGCTGATCCCAGGAGTAACCCCAGTCCAGGCAATGGAGTTTTTACAGGAGTGATTCTCATGTGAGTTCAGCCTCCAGCCCCCGACCCTACCCAAAATTAAGCCATGTGCAGAACCAGGTGTGGCCCCAACTCTCACAAATTTATCACAGGTGTCATGATATGTGGTATTTTTTCTTAAAGCCCCAGCTCCTGGAATCACGTGACTATATGAGAATCTTGGCTTTCATTTATATATAAAAGGCTGTGGAGGAAGCCTGGAAATATGAGGGTGTAAACATGCGGGACTCACCCCTACGGCACCTCCCACTGGTAGTCTTGGGAATTAGCTCATCCAGCCTCCGTAGCGCCCTCTGCAGGCCGGTATCCCACTTGCCGTCAGCCTCGTGTCCCTCCCAGCCCCCAGTGCCCTTTTATCTGGGGTGCCGCCCCCTGGCAATACCCCCACACTTTGCCTCTGGGTCTCCCCTCTCTGGGGAACCCCCAACCCTCTAATCCCCACCTTGCCTCAGTCTGGGCTACTGCCAGTCATCATCAAGCCCCCGCTCCCTGGGGCAGACTGCAGTGTAAAAGCCATGCATCATAGGCAAGGTTGGGTCTGGACCTGCTGCCTCTCTCTGCAACCCAGTGCCTCTATGGGGCCTTGGACAAGGCCCTGCAGCCTGGGGAGTCACCAGCCTGGAGCTCCCCAGCCCCTCCGGCCTTTCCCCAGCCGTGCCTCACTTTAGGCACCCTGAGCTTCCCAGCACCCAGGCCCCTCTCTCTCTCTGAAGGCAGAGATTTTGCTGAGCTCCTGGCTTCCAGTCTCTTATATAGGGCCAGCTGAGGTCTGATTGGGGCGTGGCCCAGCTGTAGCTGCTTCCCCAATCAGCCTCGCTTTTCCTGCCCCAGCCCTCTCCCAGGGCTGATTTCAAGCCCTTCCAGGCAGGAGCGGCGTGACCACCCCACTACAGAGGGCTAAAGTCTTGAAAAGACAAAGGCAAATAAAAAGAACCGACAATTTGTGATTTGTAAAACCTTATGATTTTTAAAGCCAATCTCATGATTTGGGGGCCGAGGGGGGCTGACATGATTTTTGAACACTTGGGGTTGGCAACACTGTCCTTACAAATTAAGGCCCTGGTTTTCCCCCTGCCAGTGCAAATAAGGCGTAACTCCACTGAATTCAATAGGATTATGCTGCAGTGAAGGTGCTGTGTAGACAGAACTGTGCCCTTTATAGATGCTATGAGACAGCAGCAGTGAGCACCGGGCTAGGAGGACATTAAACTTTTATGCACATGTTTATGTATTAAACATGTACCAATTGGCAGCTCTGTGTTAGCGATAATTTCCAACAGCTGTAAATTATTAAGATGGTGGCTACACATGTTTGAGCAAATTACTACACAGTGGGTTTTTTTGGCTATTAGCAAAGCAAAACATTCTTTTCAAACCCTGGGGCTGGAGCTGGTGGAATTATTACAGCGCGTGATCTCCTCAAGCATGTTTGTGAGTGTGGGTCCTGGAGATCATCTCATTTGTTGTGGCTGAAATTCACCCCTGTACACAGAGCCAAAAGAGTTAGGTTCCTAGGCCTTGTGTTGGCTCTCTGTCCAATGGGTGAACTGCGCCCTACTTGTGAGCATTCAAGCAACTTCCAGGTATGCCTGACATTTTCCATGAATCCGTGCACTGGCTCACATTTTAGCACTAGCATTTGTTTGAACATAAGAACGGCCATACTGGGTCAGACCAATGGTCCACAGCCCAGTATCCTGTCTTCTGACAGTGGCCAATGCCAGGTACTTCAGAAGGAAGGAACAGAACAGGGCACTTATCGAGTGATCCATCCCCTGTTATCTGGCCCCAGCATCTGGCAGTCAGAGGCTTAAAGGTTTTGCTTGAAAGCCTGTCCCAGAATACATCACCTATATTAGAGTTGGGTGAACGTTTTCAGTCAAAACTATTTTTTGGCAAGAAATCCAGATTCAGCAACACCAAGATGGTCACAAATTCATGTCAGTTTCACTGAATTCTTCATCTTGGGGGGGAAAAATGCAGAATTGAAACATTTTGTTTTTTGCAGTGTTGTTGGTAGCCATGTTGGTCCCAGGATATGAGTGGGACAAGGTGGGTGAGGTTATATCTTTTATTGGACCAACTTCTGTTGGTGAGAGACAAGCTTTCGAGTAAACGAAAGATATGACCTCACTTATCGTATGTCTCTCACATTTTGTTTTGACATTTTCAAAACAAAATGTTTCAACTGTTCAGGTTGAAACAACTTTTTGCTTTTGAATTTCCTTCAATCTTATTTTTAAAAAGCAAAAACTTAAAAATAATCCTTCTCACAATTGAAACAGATTGCTTTGTTCAGGCGGAAATTAATTTTTTTTTTTTTACTTTTTGATTCACTGAAAATTCTGAAAATTTTGTTTTTGATTTGACCTGAAACAAAACTTTTTTGTGTTTTTGGAATTGCCAGCGAACTGTTATTTACATTGCTTTAACTCAATAGTCTCCTGTTTTAAAAGTCCCAGATATCCAATCAGGAAATATAGGTAATACCATATGCCTTTAGGTGATCAATGACATGCCATGAATAGCTGAAAACAACAGTTTGTCAACAGCCTCCTAGGCTGAAATTTGTTTGTTTTCACTATTTGTAAATCACACTGGGAAAAAGTCATTATCGCCCTCTAGTGCTTGTGCCATGTAAGATGTTTATGGATTGCTGCTGAGACCTGGCTTCCACCCTTGCTTGGGCGGGACCCAGTGACTGTTTGCATGTCATGTACCTTCTGGACAAGTGACCAAGAAGGATAAACAATCCAGTCACAAGAGTATTGTTGAAGCTGCAGTGGTTCCAGTCAGACATCCGTGGGAAAGGATGTCCTAGCTCTAGGAGAAGATACCCACACTTCTATAAGTTAGTGAGATAACCCTGGCCAGAGCTGGCCCATGGAGGAAGAATGGCTCACTGGTTAGGGCATTAGGCTAGGACTTGGGAGACCAGGCTTCAGTTCCCTGCTTTGCCACAGAATCTCTGTGTGACCTTGGGCAAGTCACTTAGTGCCTTTGCCAGTATGGCAAGGGAGCATGTTATATTGCTGACAGATGGTGAACTCTCAATAATAAGCATCATATAAAGCACTTGGAAAATGAACTAGAGAGAGTGAGTTAGGACTTAACCCCGCCCACACCAATTTCAGTTGGGTTACTCTTCACTTCCTGTCCTAAATGTATGTAAAGTTATTGGCATAGCATAGCTGTCCTGTTTCACTGCAGTTCTGTGGCAGGTGGATAGCCTGTAAAGTGCTTTGGGATTCTTTGCAGTGAAAGGCAATGTAGAAAGGGAAAGTCCAACCCACCATTCAGAGCTGAGAGCTCCCAGACTTTGAGAAGGTTTGGAGCTGGATGGATGGGACCCATGTTGCAGCTGACTTTTTTTCTTTATAAATAGGTCAGATCAGATCCTCAGATATGAACCCTCCTCCCTGAACTTTGAGGAAGTTCTGATCTAGTTCCAGACGTGGATCTAACTCTTGTGGTTTAGTCCTATCATCAGATATGCCTAGAGATGGATTAGGATTGGAACTCACCCAAAAAGCTTGGTGAAAAGTTCAACTCCCAGGTGGCAATTTCTGTCAACATTGCTCTGCAGCAGAAGTGCAAAGGCCTATTGCTGGGGCCTATTTCTGATGATTGTTGATGTGGTGAATGATTCTTAAAAATAAGATGCCCTTGAAAAAAGAAAAGTGGCCACCAGCTGGCTCTGTGCAGTGATTTGCATCCGAGAGGCAAGAATTCCCGAAGGAGTTTAGTTAATTCACCTCATTCCATCGCCTGTAATAAAAAGTGCGCCGCAGCGTAAATGGAAATGGAGGAATGGAAGCGGTTAGAAAATAGTGCTAGTAAATTGAAGTTTTGCCTTATTTGCTGAGATAATTTAGTGTAATTCTCTCCTAATGAATTAATGCACCACTTCTTGTTCATTATAGCTTTCCTAATTTGATTGGAACTCTAAGTGCTATCTAACTTCATTACCAACAAATATTAATGTAATAAATCCAGCTTTGGTGAAGCCCTTCATTCTCAGCGAGCTTTGGTTGGCATCTCTGCTGAGCTCTTGGCTAGGGCGATGCTGTCCCTCCACAGGATGCTGAAGGATTGTGATGGTTGCATGGGATCGGTTAATAATACAGACAAGTACATTTTTTAAAACCCCTGCTCTGAATCCAGCTCTCTATGAAGGTGCTGGACAGATGGAGCGCTAGAGGACTGAGGTCTCTCTCTCTCTAGCCGTGGAGTGGGACAACATGGGCAATGCCAGGGCAGGGTGCAGTCAGCCCATGTGCCTCCACCCTGTCCTCTAGGGGGAGGCCTCATTCAGTCTCTTCGCTTAGCGTCAGTGTTGTTCTGTGGACTAGGGGCCTGCTTCTCATTTATACTAAGGCCCTTTTGCCCACCTCAGACAGCATCCATGGGCCTTCGATCTAATTCCAGCTGTTACATAGTGCCTGTCATCAATCCATCTCAGAGCACTTTACAAAGAAGATGAGTGTCATCACCCCCATTTTACAGAGAGGGAAACTGAGACACAGAGGGGGTTGTGATTTTCCTAAGATCCCTTAACAGGCCAGTGGCCAAGCCAGGACTAGAACGCTGGTCTACTGAATCCCAGCCCAGGGCTGGCCATTGTTTGGGGTTTGTGTTGTTCTCAGGTATTTCAGGGTGTTGGTTATTGCTGCTGGTTGTAGCACACGGGAGCAGGTCTTCAGCTCAGGTCCAGCTGAACTGGCATTGTCTACAATGACTTTTCCAAGTCCTTCAAAGATGCATCTACACTGGCAATGTTAAGACCCGTACTCCCCAGTGGGGCAGCTCCATTAGTGCTAGTGTGACCCACTGGTGACTGTATGTTACAGGTCCTCTTCTGAAGCCAATCCACCATGGCTATGAGTCTGTCACAGCCCTGGGCAGGGCACTGTCTCCTGCATTGTAGTAGAGTGCGCTTTTTGTTCTGGAGGTCCCTGGTTCAAGCCCACCTGTCGCGGCTATGATGGTGGCTGCTACCCTGGTGCTTGTGACAGATGTAAACTTGCCAGCATAGCTGTAGCCAGTGAGGACAGGACAAGGAGCAATGGGCTTAAATTACAGCAAGAGAGAGTTAGGTTGGCCATTAGGAAAAACTTCGTAAGATAGGGGCAGTTAAGCACTGGAACAAATTACATGGGGAGCTTGTAGACTCTCCGTCACTGGAGGTTTTTAAAAGCAGGTTAGACAAACACCTGTCAGGGCTGGTCTAGATAATACTTAGTCCTGCCTCAGCGCAGGGGCCTGGACTAGATGACCTATTGAGGTCCCTTCCAGTCTGACATTTCTCTGATTCTATGAGCAGGAAGCCACGAGCTTTGCAGATCAGCCAGTCCTCAGGCCCTCCCACAAAGCAGTGCTCGGGCATGGTAAAATGACCCCAGCGCCCATGCAAGCTGCAGCGTTGCTGAGTGCTGTGGGATAGCGGCGCCTGAAGATATTGGCATGTGCGGAAATACTAAAAACATCCCCGTACGACAAGCACCACTGTGCAGATCTAGCTATGAGCCACGTCTGCCCCATCACCATAATGCTGGAGCACCTCGCCGTCTTTAATGTGTTTATTCTTCCCTCCACCAGGAGACAGGGCAGTGCCATCCTCCCCATTGTACAGACAGGGAGTCGAGAAATAGAGACACTCCGCTGATGTCTAGCTCCAGTGCACACACCAAGCTTAGCTTTAATCTAGCTAGCACAGCTGCTGGAGCAGCGAAGTCACTTCAGCACAGCTAGCCCCTCGTGTAGTCACCCAGCATGCTGCGGCTGGCACCCAGCTAGCTCAGGGTAGGGTTGCCCCCTGGGCAGGTATTCTCAGGATGGGTCTTTTTTGAGGTAGCTGTCCCAGGAATATGAAAGAGGCTCAGGAAACACTGGCAGCTGGCCAGTTTGACGGGCTTTGGCTCATCCCACACAGCCTTTTATCTGGTACCTCAGAGGTGGCATCCCTTGCTTGGGCACATCTGCTCAAGCTGCACTCACACCCTGTGACTACAGCATAGACAGAGCCTCAGTGACTGGCCTGAGGGCCCACAGGAAGTTTGTGGCAAAGCAGAGCCTGGAACACAGGTCTCCAAATCCCCCAGCTTGTGACCTAACCATGGGCCCATCCCACCACTCTGATGTCTTCTCCAGATGTGCTCAAACCGTGCAGGGACCAAGTGAGACATCGAAACAACTTGTGCACTCAATGGCCAGGCCATGCTTCCCTCACCTCATGCAAGCACATCCCAAGTACTCAGTGTGGTTATTACTTTTCATCAGAAAACCCCATGAAGCCTCCAGCCAATTATGCCCTGGAGTATGTGGGGGAAACATCCATTCCTGATCCCTACCCGCAACAAGCGCCTGCCTGAAGCATGAGGTTTAATTAAGCGATAATATCATTGGCTCTCTGTTTAATGAGGCTATAATCCAATTCTTGAGTGGATAAATTGCAAGGCTGAAGGCAGAGTAGTTTATCACAACAAGGGAATCGGATTATTGCCAAGCAAACAGAGGGGCAATGATATTTATCGCTATTAGCATACAAGGCAATCCATCTCTTCATTTTTTCCTTCCTTTGCTGGCAGGGTCAGGAAGGGAGATGTTTTCTTCTCCTTTACACAACTGCAGCATGGGGGCAAAACGAGGCCACGGAGGATGAGCTAGAAGGTGTTGCTTTCACACCACTTGTTTTCAAACTGGGTCCCAACTATGACCCACCCAGCCCGGCAGATTTAGAGAATGTTGAAAATTTCACTGGGGGATCTGAATTCTGCTCTTCTGCACATTCATCAGACGAGCAGGGCGGCTTGTATCCTACTCTCAGCCCCAGTTCTGCAAAGCGCTCGAGCACGTGCTTAATTTTAAATCAACGAAGATTAAGCATGTGCTTAAATGGTTTGCTCGACAGGGATGTACTGCTGAATTGGGGCTTGTCTGCTGCCTTTGGGGATACATTGGCATGTGCCCCTGACTGAGTTTGAGCCTAAATAAATATGTCTTTAATAATAATCAAAATTAATTGGTATCCGAATCATGCAGAACTTGATTTTACAGAGCATCTGTGTAGGTGCGGCTGTGCTGGATGCTCCACATGTACCATGCTGGCTTGAGCCTGGTTCGTCACAGATATTTAGGTAGCTAATGAACCCCACTGAAATTCATGGGATATAGGCACTTCGGGGGTCTATGGCTTAGTGTCTGGCTTGCTCCAGTCACTCAAACAGCCTGCGGTTCCATATAGCACATGAAGTTAGGGGGAGAGGGTTGTGCTTGTGAAGTTGAAGGACCTGGGTTCACTTAAGCAAGAGGGACCACTGGCCTCCTAGGTCTGAAATTGGCCGATCTTGTTAGCTAGATTGGAATTGGCCAATCTCATTAGCTGCATTGAAATTGGCTGATCTCATTAGCTGGGTTGGTGGAAGGAGGGGAGGGAGGGGAAACTTCCCTGGCTTTAAATGATGGGGCAGGTGTTTGTAATGGACAAAGACAGGGAGAGGATGGAGCGGATCTATAGCCCGTTTGTGCTGCCTTCATGGCACAAAGGACCAGAACGTCAGCTTAACTGGCATTAATTTCCTTAATTTCCCTAGCACTGGGGGACTCCTCAGCCTGCATTGAGTCAGCATAGTCAACTTTTTGCAACCCGCATCTCAGGTTCAAGTGCAGGGGGCATGGTCAGAGCACCAGTGTATTCCAGCTATTGCCCACAACCAGAACAGCTCCCTTGGGGTTGCTCTAGGTTGTGCCAGTGGCCAAACTGGCCTTCTGCCAATGAAGGGAATGCAAAAGGCACTTTAGCACTTCTTCCCTACCCCTGCCCCCACCCTTGGGCTTGCACTGAGTTCAATGCAGTCAGATCCGAGGATCAGGCCAAAGACACACACAATTAGCATTAGAGCTACTTGGAAATTTTTCATCAAAACTTGTTTTTGAAGAAAAATGTCATTTTTGTTGAAAACCCCTATTTCAAGGCTTGCAGCCCAAGAACCAATGTCCAGATCCCAGGCAGCAGTTCTGCCCCGGAACTGATTCTTGTTAGTAAGATTAAGGCAGAGAACAAACTTCCTGCAGTGGCTGTCAATAAAGCTAGCAGAATGTTAGGAACCATTGGGAAGTGGATAGATAATAAGACAGAAAATATAATCCATTATATCAGGGGTGGCCAACCTGAGCCTGAGAAGGAGCCAGAATTTACCTATATATATATATATATATATATATATATATATATATATATATATATATATACGCACACATAATCATTATATAAGTTGATAATGTATATTTATTATACATTTATAATGTATAGTTAACGATAATAACAACTTAATCTTTTACTTAGTGGGACTTCTGGCAATCTTTGCTTTCAACAATTCCCTTGAAGTTGGTTTGTGTTCAGTTGTGCTCACACGCAGCAGTTCTCTTAAGTGGCTGTCTGGCAAAACAGATCGGTGCTTGGATTTCACGTTTGAGTGTCGAGAAAACAGACTCACAAAGATAGGTCGAGGCAAACATCAAGATTAATTTTAGGGCTGCACCTCTGATGTTGGGGTATTTATCCTTTGGTACAGATTTCCAGAAAGTAAGGGTCCCCTCTGTCTTCTGAACAGATTTCAATCTGTCATCTTCCAAAAGTTCTATTATTTCCGTCTGGGATGTTGCTTCATCAGTGACTAAAGGGGACTTCAGACAATTGGCTTCAGCACTAAAAGGGTCAATCAGAAATCTGATTTGAGATCTTTTCTGCTGCAAATCTTGGAATCTTTCCTCAAAACTGTCCTTAAGATCATTAATCAGGCTCGCATACCTAGTTGTGCTCCGTTTTAGGGGTTCTGCTGCATCTTCTTTTGATCTGTCTTGAAGTTGTGATATTGAGGGAAAGTGTGTCAGCTCTCCCTCAAGCATTTGTCTGTGAAACAACTGCAGTTTGTTCATGAACTCAAATACGCCTTGCACTAGATCAGACAGCAACCGGAATTTTCCTTGTAAGTCCACATTTAGTTTATCCAAATGCAGCAGCATGTCTGCAAGAAATGCCAAGTCTAGAACCCATCCAGGATCTGTAAGCATGGGGTGTATTCTGTGCTTCTCCTCCATAAACAATTTTACCGGTTCCAGAAGCTCAAAAAAATGGGAAATAACTTTACCTTTCGAGAGCCATCGAACTGCACAGTGGAATGGCAAATCGTCAGGGGAGTCATCTTCATCCAGTTCTTCAATTAGATTTTGAAATTGTCTGTGATTGAGTGCATTTGAGAGGATGAATTTCATAATGTGCAAGACAGGTTTCATGACGTGATCAAATTTGAGATTTTTAGATACCAGTTGCTCCCGATGAATAATACAGTGAAATGTCCAAAATTCAGGAAAGCTCTCGTCAGACTTACAAAGCCCTACTAATCCATTTGCAGATCCCCACATGGACGAAGCCCATCCATTGCAATGGCAGTGAGCTTCTGTAAAGGCACACTTTTCGCAACTACCAATATTTAGGTCTCATCCACGAGTTCTGTCCTTTAGTGACACGATATCGAGGAGTTCTTCCCTTACAACACAGACGTCAGACACAGTGTGGACAAATACCGATAATAATGTTTATCCTGTGCATGGCATGACTCATCCAAAGTGATGCTCAAATACTCACATTGCTGAAGTTGCGAGTGCAGTTCTGATTCGATGTCACTGTTCAAGTCGGAGATTCTGTGTTCTATTGTGTGGCGTGAAAGCTGCACGCCAGACATTTTCTTCTGTAGATTCTCATTCTCTGGTGACAGGATTGAAATCACATCAGTGAGGCCTGTTTTTATAGGCTCTCCTTCAGAGTAGGGCATTTTCACATGGGCTATGTGCCAGGCCACATAACAGGAGGCTAACGTTACAATCTGCGATCGGCTGGCAAATATGGTGAAGAACTGGGCTTCTACTTCTGTTTGTTTTTTCAAAGTTTTCAGTTTTAAAGTGCAGAGTTCAGAACCTTGTGGGAATTCTTGATCCATATGTGCATGGCTAGAAGCAAAATGACGCTGCAAGTTTGAAGATTTGACCTGAGAGATACATGTTTGGCAAAGAAGACACATGGCTTTACCATTTACATTCAGTGAAAAAGTACTTACTCTCCCACTCCTGTCGGAAGCCTCAATTTTCATCTGTGTATTTTCTTTTCTGTTTGCACTTGCCTTCCATTGTTAGATGGTGTAAGAAAAATTTTGATTAAAAATTTCCACACCAGCTAGTCAGCGTGTGCTTTATTCAAGGAGACACTGGTGCTGGCCAGGGGGTGCTGGACCACTGGCTCTATCCCAGGCCCTGAACCCCACTCAACCCCTTTCCCCATGTCCCCACCCGCATCTCTGTCCCGCCTCTTCCCGCCCCTCCCCCGAGTGAGCCATGTCCTCACTCCTCCCCCCCCGAGCCTCTTGCACGTTGCAAAACAGCTGATCGCGGGGGGTGGGAGGCACAGGGAGGGAGGAGGAGGCGCTGGGGGAGGGAGGGGTGAGGCTGTGCACTGCGTCCTCTCTCCTCCCCCCTCCCTCCTCCCCCCAAGAGCCTCCTCAATTCCGCGAAACAGCTGATCATGGCAGGCAGGAGGCACTAGGAGAGGGAGGGGGGCTGCACGCCACATCCTCACTCCTCCGCCCTTCCCCCCGAGAGCCTCCTGAATGCTGCGAAACAGCTGATTGCAGTGGGCAGGCGGCACGGGAGAGGGAACGGGGGCTGATAGGGCTGCCGATGGGTGCTGAGCACCACCATTTTTTCCCCAGAGTTGGCTCCTAGCAGGAGCCACATATTGTCTTCTGAAGAGCCGCATGCAGCTCCAGAGCCACAGGTTGGCCACCCCTGGCCTAGAGGGAGACATGATCCAGGCACCAACCCAGCGTAGTAATTGTGGGCAGGTTGAAAGTGTGCAATGTCACTCGTCATTATTTGTCCGTTGTTATTCTCCTGATGAAAATGTTTCAGCCATTCAGTCAGGGAGCAGAAGCAATTCCATGGGATGTAGGCAGCCAATCACACTTCCTGAATAGAGAAGAGTTACTTAGGTTGTAAGCATGTCAGGGAAATGTCCTTTTGCTCTGTCTTTGTACAGCGCCTCACACCATGAGGTCCTGAGTCAGGACTGGGCCCCTGGGGAGGGACCACAACAGGAATAATAGCTAATGATAACAACAGGAGTCAAAGAGAGCAAATAATCCATAGGCTGAAAAGTATCCCTCCAAACCCATTGAAGGAACTCTGAAGAACAGCTGCGGCCCTTGATGAAAATCAGGTTCATGGACAATTTACAAAAAGAGTGGGGGCTAGGACCCCAGTCCTGTCATTAGATCCAAGCCCTTGTCTGGAGCCCCTCTGGCTCCAATGGACCCTGTGCTGGTGTCCGACCGGGCTCAGTTCAGCCCGCTCTGCTCACAAAGAAGTCCAGGGGCTCCTCACAGTCTGCGCAGAAAGCTCCTCTCTGGTTCAGTTTAGTGCTGGGTGGGCACAATCCTTTTAACATCTCTCCATTCTGCAGTTGCAGGCCAGGGAGTGAATGCTGAGTAGAGAAACCTCCTGCCGCTGCGCGGGAAGCAGGAAGCCAAGGGCAGCATTTGTATGTATGGAACAAATTGTGTTGGGCCATTAGGGCTGCTTCTCTTGATTTATTGAAGCACTTGCCCAGAAAGCACTCCAGCAGCAGGTCTCGGCCACTTTCCTAAAGAGATTTTAACGGCGTGGCTAAAAAAACAAATAGAAAACCCCAGCAGAGGCAAGTCAGGGGTAATAATAAAAATAATCACGACACAAGTTTTATTGCTAGCCCGAAAGATTCCAGCTGGATCCTGCTCTCCAGTGTGCAGCCTCCCTCCAGCGGAGTGCAGCCCTGTGGAGAAGCTTCCTAGAAGTAAGGCTTGGCTTTCTGCTCCATGAGCAATGGCCTGATTTTTCAAGTGGTGTTGGCGGCGTTGGCCCTGCATGGGCTCAGCAATCAGGCTGTGGGATAAATGGAGTGGATGGGGCGACAGCTTCCTGTTCAGAGACACTTTGGTGCCAGGTTTAGCAGAAGGGGGGTGGGACAAGGTAAAAACCTCTTGCTGTCATGGCAGCTGGGGCAGGGGTCTTCACGCAGGAGGAACTGGTGGACTCCACCTCACCCAGAGGGAATTAAAACATGGACCCAAGGGCCTGACCCAAAGCCCAGGGAAATGGGAGGGAGTCGCTCCATTGACTTCAATGGGCTTCGGCTCAGGACCTCACAGAATGTTGGGGTATAAAGGGAGAGAGACTCCACAGGGTAAACTCGGAGTGGGGGAGGTTTTTCTCCTGGGCTGCCTTGGAAGGACCCTTGCAGTGCCTCCTCTTCTTCTGGAGCACTGAGCCGGGTCACCGTTAGGGTCACGTAGAGCTGGGTCAATAATCTTTGAGATTGTAGCACCAGAGGGAACATTGTTGGACCCTTCTTCCTGGTATTCTCCCTTCTCCAACATCCCATCCTTGCATCTTTGCCAGCGACTCCCCAACACCCATTCCTACCTCCACTAGCAAAGTTACCTTCCTCTGCAGCGCCAGGTATGGGGCACTTGCCAGGAGCATCTGCGGACACGTCACTTAGTCAATTCCTCGCCATTACTGGGGCCGCAGGCACTGGCACACTTTCATTCTCTTCTTCTCTGCCTCTGACACAACAGTTTAGTCTCCTGGAGACTGTGATACTTTGGTCTCGTTTCCGCTGTTGTGTTTCGGGATGGTGCTGGGTGGGGTTAGTGGCCTCTACTACACAAGCGGTCAGACTGGATAATGCAGGGGTCCCTCTGGCCCAGGGCCGGCCCCAGGCACCAAGCACCCAAGCTGGTGCTTGGGGCGGCACCTGGAGGGGGGCGGCGGCGCGGCGCTCTGGCCGCGAGGGGGGGAGAGCCAAGCCCCAGCCGGGGCTCGCCGCCCTCCCCCCAGGGCTCCGGCCGCCCTGCCCCCGGCGCTCTGGCCGCCGGGGGGGGGGAGCCGAGCCCCCGCCGGGG
>NW_020664418.1:6561659-6607226 GCF_002925995.2 Terrapene triunguis | reverse complement strand
CGGCGAAAAAGCCAGAGCCGGCCCTGCTCTGGCCTTAAGTTCTATGACTCTATGGCTTTTTCCCACCTTACTCTGTGTATCCAACCATATCACTGCCAGTCACCATGAGTGCAGCCCTCTCACAACACTCTATCTGCCCTTATACAAGAGCAGAGCTGGCCTAAACTTCTGGTGAAAATATGGCCTTTTCATCCAAATGAAATTTCTGCAGGAAATGCTAATTTTGGACAGTTTCGGGGATTTGCAGCAAAAATCCCAAACTCAGAAAATGGTTTGGTTGCCCAAAGGGAATAAATCTGGCCATCTCCCTGTGAATGAGGCATTTGGTTTGCTGGCAAACTCCCAAAATGGGGAGGAAATTTTTGATGAAAAGAAAAACGTTTTTGTTGAAATTTTTGGTGGAAAAAAAATCCATTTCTTGATCAGCTCTGTACGAGCCTGATCTTTTCTCATCCATTCTGTCTCCCTCCACATCAGTGCTAGGCCTCAGTTGTGTGGCTCTCTTCTCTGGAGTCCCATGTACCTCACTCTTCTGGCTTCTGCCCCACCTCACTGAGTGCTTCTGTTTTGTGACAGGCAATGTGTCTGGTGGCTTCATGTTCCCCTATGATGTCCCCCAGGGTTAATCTGTTACCAAAATCCCAGGCAGTTTGCTTTGCATTTGGGCCTGCGTTTCAGGTAACTGCATTGTATCAGAATGGATTTTACCTGTCATTGGGCAAAGGAAGCAAGGACAGGATGTGAGAGTGGATGTAACAGCATTGCCCTGTGAGAGGAAACAGGTGCAAGCATGGAGGCATGATGGCCAGCATGATTGATCCTCTCAGAGGATGACGGAAGGTTGTGTGGCTAAAGCTGGTATTCTGGAGTCTTGGGTTCTAGTCCTAGATCTGCTGTGGGTTTCTTCTGAGTTACTTGATCACTCTGGGCCTCAGTTCCCATCTATAAAATACAAATAATGACACTTTGTCTCCCACATCTTGTGCGCTCTGGAGGGCAGGGACTATCTCTTACAATATACGGTGTCTAGGACAATGGGGGCCTGGTCTGGGTTAGTGCTACATCAGACCACTAATAACCAACTTGGCTCAGCTCAGCGCACATGTCTTACACTCCCCTGGCCTTCGGGACATTTTGGGGCAAAACGCAGAAAGCTTTTCTTTCAGGGGAAACCATGAAAAACTCATTCAGGGCCGAGGCTCGAAGGTCGGGAATCCAATGTTCCTGGAAACACGCAATGCTTTTGCTGAACCCAGTGGAAACCCAGCCCATCCCCTCTACCTCTGCTTGGCTCTTGTCCCTGTTGTTTCGCACGTCCCTGTGATGTTCCCCTGGTTTATCTGGACCAGTGATCTGCTAGGTCACTCCAATCCTCAACTCTGGGAGTCAGCCTTATCCTGCTCTGCTGTGAGAACGCCCACTCCTGGGCTGTTCACGCACAGCCTCTAGCTGTAAGCTGCTCCCAGGTAGGTGAGTGGGCACTTTTGGCCAGCCACTGCTTGGATTGTGCAACCGAATGACACTAGTCAATATCTCTGGTCCCAGACACAACCCTAGGAACCTTGCAGTGTCCAGTTATGACCGCTGGACGCTGCAAGCTTATCTGAGTTCGTCAATTTAGCAAAGAAATTGATATGTAACAGGCTTGTTATCCCAAGGGGTGTCTCTGACACGCTTCAAACCAAACGCACTGCTTTAGGTAGAATAAACAAACAGATTTATTAACTATAAAGATAGATTTTAAGTGATTATAAGCAAAGCACAGCATGTCAGATTTGGTCAAATGAAATAAAAGCAAAACGTATTCTAAGCTGAGCTTAGCACTTTCAGTGCCCTTACAAACTTAAATGCTTCTCACCACAGGCTGGCTGGTTGCCCTTCAGCCAGGCTCTCCCCTTTGATCAGTGCTTCAGTCACTTGGTGGTGGTATCTGTAGATGGAGGTAGAGGAGAGCGAGCATGGCAAATGTCTCTCCCTTTTATCATGTTCTTTCTTCCCTCTTGGCTTCGCCACCCCCTTCAGAGTCAGGTGAGCATTACCTCATCGTAGTCCCAAACGGACCAAGGGAAGGGGGGTGACTCACTCAAGAGTCGAATAGATCCTTTGTTGCTGCCTAGGCCAGCGTCCTTTGTTTCTGTGAGGCTGGGCTGTGTTTGTCCCATACATGCCCTGATGAGGTGTGAACTGCCCCTGTGCTCCTGTAGAGTTTTGCCTGGGCTTGTTTTAAGCCATGAGGACACATTTTCAGCCTCACAACTATATACATGAAATTACAACCTATAACATTACTATAACAACAATGTTCAGTGCATCATGAGCCTTCCGAAGACACCCGACATGACAAACTTTCCATTGGATACCACACAATCATATTATAAGGATGAACATGGGGGTGCAGGGAGTTCCCCCGAGGTACAGAGTGTCACAGTCCCATTGCCAATGTGGGTGGGGGTGTGTGTGCATGTGTGTGAGAGAGCTGGCATAGTAAATACTGCTCCACTGCAGTGGAATCGGAAATGAACTGGAGCCTGTGGAGCTGCAGTAATGTTATGCGAAAGTGAATGCACAGCCCAGCTCCTCCACATCAGCTGTGACAACAGCGAGTGTTATCGGGCTGGACGATGGAGGGCTGGTGCCTTGGCAATGCTCCGGGGAAGGACAGCTGAAGGGCCGCTTGCTGTGCAGCCACCACCTGAGCTGCTGCTCTGCAAGCAGGGACAGGTATGAGGAGACTTGTGCTCTGCAGATTGACTGGGATTCCTTTCTACTGCCCTGAGAAGAGGAATTGTGTCCCCATTGAAGTATTTCAGCCCCGGGGCCTGTGTAAGCTCTCACCCCATGTTACCCCATTGGCTCAGACCCTCAGCTGCCCCAGAGCTATGTTCTGGAGGTGGGTGGTGGTGGTGGTGGCGGTGGTGGTGGTGAAGCCAGTAGACACTTTAGCAATTCCTGGATCTTGGAGTGGAGAGGGTCCAGTTTGTTTCCTGACTCAAGCTAGAGCTACTCTAGCCTGGACTGGCTTGTGACAGGCCCTTGTGGCCATCACACTGGTGGGGATTGCTGGAGCACAGTGCATGCTGGTCATGCACTGTCCCACCCGTAGCATTCCCCTTCCAGTCCCTGGTGCTAGGTTGGGAGGGGTAGATTTGTGATCCCGCTGTGCCTCTCAGACACAGCAAAGGAGCCACAGTGGGGACCAGGAGCAGGCCCATTGGCTTCAGTGCCAATGCTCCTGACTGTACACTGGTGTGAGTTCAGCTTCAGACCCGCTACCTCCAATATACGGCCGGCCTGAAACCTCCACTTTCACAGCTATATAGAAGGCCCCTTATGCATTCCCACCCAAGGGTGGAGCTGGGGTATGTGGCTGTGGCTCTTCATGCCCCAGACAGGACTACTTGGTCTTCATCACGAGACAAGCTCAGGATTCTGGGTAGGGCAATGATGTAGGGGTGGGACCGATCAAGCTGCGATGCTTTCCGGTGCTAGACCCACAAGCAGCTCCACCTTCCAGCGAGGGCTCTGAGTCAGCGAGTTCACGGAACTGGCTCGCAAGTAAAAGGGGCTTCACTTCAACAAGGAACATCCGCCTGCCGCCACCCCAGAGGAGATACACGAGCTCCTACCACAGCAAGTGGCTCCCTCTGCCTTGTGCCATGTGTAAACAGTGTTTCAACAGGTAGCCTAGAGCAGGGTTCTCAACCTTTTTCTTTCTGAGCCCCCACCAACATGCTATAAAAACTCCGGGTCTGGGAGGGAGGTTTGGGGCTCTGGACTTCAGCCTCCGGCTCTTGGGAGGCTCAGGGCTCTGGGCCATGGAGGAGGGCTTGGGGCTTCTGCCATGTGGGGTGCTGGGGCTTGGGGGGGAGCTTGGGGGTTTAGCCCCACGGGGGCATGAGGGCACAGGGGCTCTGGGCTTTAGACCCGTGGGGGTGCCGGGGCTCTGGGTTCTGGGCTTCAGCCCCATGGCTCCACTCCTGGCTTCAGCCCAGCTGCAATGCTGGAGTGCCGGGCTTTAGCCCCCATGGAGTTTGCTGGGGCTAGGGGCTCTGGGATTCAGCTACAGGGTGAGGTGGGGGAATCAAATGTAGGAGAGAATATTCCCGCCTCCCGCTTTTATGACTCTTTAAAGAGAAAAAACCCACTTCTTTGCTAGATTGCAGTTTCTGAAATGTTGTGGGGGGGATAAAAAGTCTGAGAATACCGGAAACAGAATAAATATTTCATCAGCTGTCGGCTTTTCAAAGGAGTGAGATGAGTAACCTAATTCATTCAAACCCCGGGCTTTGAACTGCCGCCTCATTTCTAATAAATATGTTTTTAAAAATGGTAAATGAAAGAAAGGAACAGCTGTAAAAAAGGGGACATTTGTTTTTGAATGTCTGCGCCAGAGCAGAGCGTGCATCTCTGTGCTGCGGTGATAATGCGGGAGGGTTGGCATGTGGGGGAGTGAGGGGGATGTGAGCCGGGAATGTAGGTGGGTGGAGTTCTTCACAAACTCTTGAAATTTCTCTTTAATTTTTTTCAGTGTTTTTAGTGCCTGAGGCATCAGCGAATGATGGAAGGATCCAGGACTGGTGACCATTAGAGATATTGGACTGGATGCACCATTTGCCTGGATTTGCTAGGGTTGTCCTGATGGTCTAACAGTAAAAAGACCCATTTGTAACTGGGATAAAAGTTACTGCCTGGAGAGACCTTGTGATATTCCCCTGCAGGGATCTGGCCTCCGGTGACCCTTTCAAGGTCTTTTAGTCAGAGCCATTTTTATTCTTGATACTGTGGCTGGCAGAATATATTTTTTCTCATTTTTCTGAAAAATGGCCCTTTTTTGGTTAACATTTTGAGGGGTTTCATTGAAAAACCAAAAGCCAGTCAGTTGTCAAAACATGACAGTGACTGGTCAGAACCCCCAAAATTGGTTTTCAATGAAAACTCTTAGAATTCTGCAAGAATGTTTTGACAAAAATGGCTCTTTCTTGTGCTGATTTTCTCTGAGGACCTGGAGCTCTGGTGTGGCTTTGCTCTTTCCACAGCATTCTCAGCATGAGGAAACAGCCCCGCTCTTAATGACTGTGGTCACTAGCTGACCACAAACACACAAGGTCTGGGTAGAGACGTACAGTGCTGCTGGGTTTGGGTCTGGTGGCTTCTATCATACAAGACAGGCAGGCTCAGGAGAGGGCTCCCAAGCTATATAAAAGGACACCTCCCAATCCCTAGGCACTACAAACACATTCCATGGCATACCCCACCCTCAAAAGAGGGTACTCCCTGCCCCAACTCTTGGGCAAGGTCTGGCACAGTCCCTCCCCATCTTCAGCCAAGCTGGGCTGGGCACAAACCACAGTGAGTGCTGGCCTGGGGTGGGGATCGCCAACCAGCAGCCTGGGGTGTGGTCTCTAGCTGCAGGAGTGAAGTGCGGTTGGGTCGCTTGGCTTGTGGCAGTCTCAAGCCATCAAGGGGTTTGGACATGGAGTTCTCTGGTTATACTCTACCCCCTCCTTCCCACCACTATCAACCCTGGTCCTCTGCAATGTCCGGCAGATTCCCTTGCCCCTTGAGGAAGGCTCCTAGGAATGGAGGGGCCACACTATGGGGAACTCATGGCTTTCAGAGCTCAGTTGCTAGAGGTGGAGCAAACTCACTGATCTATGGACAGCCAGAGGAATGTGACCCCATTTCAGAGGCGCACTGCTGGCGTCTTGGCTCCCTCTGGTACAGGTAGCTGCACTGCCCCTGCACTGCTGGCGCCTTGGCTCCTCCTTGGTGCAGGTAGCTGCACTGCCCCTGCACTGCTGGTGTCTCGGCTCCCCCTGGTACAGGTAGCTGCACTGCCCCTGCACTGCTGGTGCCTTGGCTCCCCCTTGGAGTTGAAGGGCGACGCGTTACGTCTCAACTCCCCCTGGTGCAGGTAGATGCACTGCCCCTGCACTGCTGGCATCTCTGCTCCCCGTGGTGCAGGTAGCTGCACTGCCCTCAACTCCTGTTATTTCTCAACTACTTTTATTTTTTCTGCACTGCACCAATTTTTGTGGTTATAAAACAGAAGCTTTTAAAGATGGCACCGGTATTTTGTCTCTTTCTGCCCTGGGGACACATATCAGTGGCTGGATCAGAGAAATGATTCAAGACGTCCCCAGTGAGAAGAGGCCTGGAGCCTGGTACACCTGCCTCTGCCTGGCTGGAGCTGTCATTTCACCACGGAACAGGTACGTGCTGAGAGATGGCAGGGAGTGAGGAATAAACAAGAGCACATAAAGCATCTCCTTCCTCCCCTTGAGTGCTGAGTCCCTTCCACATGAAACCTTCAATTTCCTCTTCTGTTACAAAGACACAAGGCTGCTTTGCCTGCTTTCCCCGCACTGACTGGTGAGACCCAGCGGACTCTGCTGGGCCCTGCAGATTAGAACCACACTTACTCATAGACTCATAGACTCATAGACTTTAAGGTCAGAAGGGACCAATATGGTCATCTAGTCTGACCCCCCGCATGATGCAGGCCACAAAAGCTGACCCCCCCACTTTCCCTTAGCTCTGCTGTTGAAGTCTCCAGATCGTGATCTAAAGACTTCAAGTGGCAGAGAATCTTCCAGCTTGCGACCCCTGCCCTATGCTGCGGAGGAAGGCGAAAAACCTCCAGGGCCACTGCCAATCCACCCTGGAGGAAAATTCCTTCCCGACCCCAAATATGGCGATCAGCAGAACCCCGAGCATACAGGCAAGAATCTCTAGCCAGACCCTCATTTTACCAGCGATGGCCGTTATTGCCTAATTGATTAGAATCACGTAATCCCATCAAACCATTCCCTCCATAAACTTATCTAGCCTAATCTTGAAGCCAGAGAGGTCTTTCGCCCCCACCGTTTCCCTCGGAAGGCTGTTCCAAAATTTCACCCCTCTGACGGTTAGAAACCTTCGTCTAATTTCAAGTCTAAATTTCCCCACGGCCAGTTTATATCCATTCGTTCTCGTGTCCACATTAGCACTGAGCTGAAATAATTCCTCTCCCTCCCTGGTATTTATCCCTTTGATATATTTAAAGAGAGCAATCATATCCCCCCTCAGCCTTCTTTTGGTTAGGCTAAACAAACCAAGCTCCTCGAGTCTCCTTTCATAGGAAAAGTTTTCCATTCCTCGGATCATCCTAGTTGCCCTTCTCTGTACCCGTTCCAGTTTCAGTTCATCCCTTTTAAACATAGGAGACCAGAACTGCACACAGTACTCCAAGTGAGGTCTCACCAGCGCCTTGTATAACGGAAGCAGCACCTCCCTGTCCCTACTAGAAATACCTCGCCTTATGCATCCCAAGATCGCATTAGCTTTTTTCGCAGCCACGTCGCATTGCCGACTCATAGTCATCCTGCGATCAACCAGGACTCCGAGGTCCTTCTCCTCCTCAGTCACTTCTAACCTATGCGTCCCTAGCTTTTAACTGAAATTCTTATTAGTCATCCCTAAATGCATCACCTTACACTTCTCACTATTAAATCTCATCCTATTACTAATACTCCAATTTACAAGGTCATCCAAGTCTCCCTGCAGAATATCCCGATCCTTCTCCGAGTTGGCAATGCCTCCCAACTTTGTGTCATCCGCAAACTTTATCAGCCCACTCCTACATTTGGTTCCGAGGTCAGTAACGAATAGATTAAATAAAATCGGACCCAGAACCGAACCTTGAGGAACCCCACTGGTGACCTCCCTCCAATCTGACAGTTCACCTTTCAGTACTACCCTCTGCAGTCTCCCACTTAACCAGTTCCTTATCCACCTCTGGATTTTCCTATCGATCCCCATCTTATCCAATTTAACCAATAATTCCTCATGCGGAACCGTATCAAATGCTTTACTAAAATCGAGGTATATTAGATCCACCGCATTTCCTTTATCTAGAAGGTCTGTTACTTTCTCAAAGAAGGAGATCAGGTTGGTTTGGCACGACCTGCCTTTTGTAAACCCATGTTGTAATTTGTCCCAATTGCCATTCACCTCAAGGCCCTTAACTACTTTCTCCTTCAAAATTTTTTCCAAGACCTTACATACTACAGAAGTTAAACTAACAGGCCTGTAGTTACCCGGGTCACTTTTTTTCCCCTTCTTGAAAATAGGAACCACATTAGCTATTCTCCAGTCCAACGGTACCACCCCCGAGTTTACAGATTCATTAAAAATTGTCGCCAAGGGGCTCGCAATTTCTCGCCCCAGTTCCTTCAGTATTCTAGGATGAAGATCATCCGGTCCGCCCGATTTAGTCCCGTTTAGCTGGTCAAGTTTGGCTTCCACCTCTGATACTGTAATGTCTATCCCCCCTCCTCTATTCCCCTCTGTCCTACTCCCTCTATTCCTAAACCCTTCATTAGCCTTATTAAAGACCGAAGCAAAATATTCATTTAGATATTGTGCCATGCCTAGATTACTGTTAATTTCCACTCCATCCACATTCTTCAGCGGTCCCACTTCCTCTTTCTTTGTTTTCTTCCTATTTATATGGCTATAAAACCTCTTACTATTGGATTTAATTCCCCTCGCAAGGTCCAACTCTACACGGCTTTTGGCCTTTCTCACCGCATCCCTACATGCTCTAAACTCACTAAGGTAGGTTTCCTTGCTGATCCCTCCCTTCTTCCATTCTCTGTACGCTTTCTGTTTTTTCTTAATCGCCCCTTTGAGACTCCCGCTCATCCAGCTAGGTCTAAATGTCCTGCCCACTAATCGTTTTCCCTTTCTCGGGATACAGGCCTCAGACATCTCATGCAACTTCTGCTTGAAATAATCCCAGGCGTCATCTGCCTTTAGATCCCTAAGTATGTTAGCCCAATCCACTTCCCTAAGTAGTTGCCTTAATTTATTAAAGTTGGCCTTTTTGAAATTGTAAACCTTAATTACAGTATCATTTCTGTTAATCCTTCCATTAAGTTTAAACCGAATTAGCTCATGGTCACTCGAGCCAAGGTTGTCCCCTACAACCATTTCTTCAATGAGGTCCTCACTACTCACCAGCACTAAATCTAAAATGGCATCCCCCCTCGTTGGTTCACTTACTACTTGATGAAGGAATTCATCTGCTAGTACGTCTAAGAACATCTGAGCCCTATTATTGTTACTAGCATTTGTTACCCAATCTATATCTGGGAAGTTAAAATCCCCCATGATGACACAGTTCTTATCAGTTTTTACTTCCCTAAAAACATTAAGTAGTTCTTTGTCCGCCTCCAGGCTAGATCCCGGCGGTCTATAACATACCCCAAGCACTATCTCAGGGGAGGCTCTAGTAGTTCTTTTATGCAGTGTAATTATTGCCCATACAGACTCTGTCTTATCCATCCCATCACTTATTATTTCTTTACATTTTATCTCATTATTGACATATAATGCCACTCCCCCACCTTTACCTTTCTTCCGGTCATTCCTAAACAGCACATACCCTTCCATACCTGTACTCCAGTCATGATTACCGTTCCACCATGTTTCGGTTATTCCCACGATATCAGGTTTCATTTCTTGGACCAGGAGCTCCAATTCCTCCATTTTGTTACCTAGGCTTCTCGCATTGGTGTATAAACATCTTACCGTATGCTGTCTATCCTTTCTCCCATTAGTTATGCAATTTGGAACGGACCCCATGCTGTCCATCCGCCCCCTCTTTCTTATGTCCAATTCCCTACCCCTATCTATGTCTGTGCTTATCTCCTCACACTCCTTTTCTGTGTTGGAATCTGGCGTGGAGATTACCTGAACATCTCCCAACCGTCTCCCCCAAGTTCCTAGTTTAAAGCCCTTTTGATGAGATGAGCCAACCTCCCTCCCAGAAGTCTATTCCCTTCCCTACTCAGGTGAAGTCCATCCCGCGAGAACAGCTGTCTGTCCCCGAAAGCCTCCCAGTGGCCATACATCCCAAAGCCCTCCTTATAACACCACTCCCTTAGCCAGCTATTTATCCTCATAATTCTGTCGGCCCTTTGCTGTCCTTCTCTTGGAACAGGCAGAATCCCACTAAAGATAATCTGAGCCTCCACTTCCTTAAGCGTCTTCCCCAGCCTGGCATAATCTCCCTTTATTCTCTCTAGCGAGAACCTAGCTGTGTCATTCGTTCCTACGTGAAGGATGATTAAAGGGTTCTTACCTGCTCCTTTTAGGATCCTTTTCAACCGCAGGTCCACATCCCTTATCTTAGCGCCCGGCAGACAGCACACCCTTCTGTTTTCAGGGTCTGCTCTGGTCACAGGCCTGTCCAACCTCCTCAGCAAGGAGTCTCCAATCACATAAACCTGCCTTTGCCTGGTGACAGTACTCTGTACAAATCTATCCCCTGTCCCCTGTAGTCGTACCTCTTGTGTCTCTCTATTTTCCCTTATAGTCCCCCTAGTGCCATCCTCTATCCTACTGGGGCCTGGTATAGGTGCTGTCTCCATCAACTCCTGCCCTCTCTCTATTGGACTAGCCGCTCTTCTCTTCTTCCTCTGCCTCCCACCATCAGTTACCACCTGCTGCCTCTCTTCCTCGTTATCCAAACACTCAAACCTGTTCCTGAGTTCTATTCCCCCCTCACTAGCCCTCCTTTTCCTTGGCCTGCTCCTCACAGTCACATGCTTCCACTGATCTTGCTCTGCCCCTGACATTCCCCCCTCACAGACCATAGCCTGTGCTTCCAGCTGTACCCCTGAGCATTCCCCTTCTGCCACACCCAGCTTCTGCTCCATTAGCTGCTCGAATCCCCTTCTAAACTCTACCAGAGTATCTACCTGCATCTGGAGCCCTCTAATCTTTTCCTCTAGCAGGTCTATTAGGCGGCATTTCATGCAAACATACCTTTGTTCAGGCTCCCCAGCGAGGACCATGTACATACCACAGCTGCTGCATGCAATCATCTGCATACTGTCCCCTGCTGCTTGGCTCATGGCCGCTGTGGTCTCTGCCTGCTGCTCCTGGGTACTCACAGAACACCGTGCGCCGCGCCCTCCTACCTCCCCTTCCACCTCCCCCTGTAAACTCCCACTTAAACTCCCCTGTTAGCAGCCCTGTTTGCCGGCTCCTGGTGCCGCTGCTCGGCTGGGAGGCCTCTTTTATAGGCCCCCTAATCAGCCAAGCTCCGCCCCCTAATCAGGGCTCCGGGCTCAGCAGCCCTCCCAGCACACTGCCCCTACAGGCTTCTACACAGACAAGCACTACAAAGACAGACGCAAGTACAGATACCTTCCCCTCCAATGGGACTCACTCCCACTTAAACTCCCCTGTTAGCAGCCCTGTTTGCCAGCTCCTGGTGCCGCTCCTCGCAGGCACTTCCGTGCCTTTCGCTCTTTGATGCTTTTGCCTCCACCCCCCAGCCCTCAGTCTTGTTTTGTGAGAGCAGAATGAAGGGGGACGGGGAGGTTGGGGGGAGTTTATCTGCAGGTGACAAGGGTTTTTTCCCGATTAGGCCGCCCTGACAGCCTTGTCTTGATTCTACTCAGGACACCCTGGGCTGGAGTGAAAGAACAACTCAAGGAGACAGCAGAATCCCCTCATGTCGACTGCGGGGTGGGAAAGTGCTGAGTGGAATCAGTGCAGGCTGGACTCAGATCTGGTAAAGAGACCCTCATTAATTGATCTCTCTATGCCTTTGGTGCACCGACCCCTTTCCCCCCAAACCTGGGTGACCAGCCTGGCCTTCTGTGCACGCAGCCTTTGTCCTTCCAACCTGTGTGCACCCCCGCACACACACAAACCTCACAGCCTTGCCCTTGGCACGGGCTGTACATTGTGTAGCAGCCTGGGTCAGTGGCCATGGCACTAGATTGGGGCTCAGGAGACCTGCGTGCTGTTCCTGGCTCTGCAAAGTGTTTCCACTCCCACCCTTTGTCTTGTCTATTTAGACTGGAAGCTCTTTGTAGCTCTTGTTACACGTCTGTGCTGCACCTAACACAACGGGGCCCTGTGCATAGGTGGGGCTCTGCTAATGTCAAGGCTAATAAAGATACTTTTTGGCTTTTGACCCTCTTCCACATCTTCTGGGAATAGCTGGCCAGTCCTCTGACCCTCTCCTGCTGGTGGTGGTGGGAGGGCTGGCCAGGAGAGGGGGATTTCACCTCTGCTCTGAGTTTTACCCCCTTTGTTACTCACCCTTTAAAATGCTCTGGGGCTGAGACCCAAGAATAGGTAATTTACATTCTGGGGCATTCAGCTCTCGGATGTTTTAAAGGACCTGGGACCGTGTGAGAGTGAGAAGAAAAAACCCAGCTAGCTGGCTTCAATGAACCAATCCTCTCAGAGGCTGCTGGGAGTGAGCGGGGCCTGGAGGGGCTGTATAAGCCAGACCCAGTTCATTCCAGATGCAGAGGAGGTGAGGTATCCAAGGAGCTGTGGTGCCAGGGGGAAAACAGTTCCAAAAAGGGTCAGGAGGAGAGACAATCATTGTAGAAAAAGGTACTGAGTTTGGAAAGGGTGGGGCACAGGCTGCCTCCTTTGGACATTGGGACTGGCCTAAAAATAAGAAAATGTATTTGGAAATGGGATGAAAGGCTATGGGTGTGGATGATGATAAACGGAGTACTGATACACCCCTCTGATAAGTACTACTCTGTCCCCTCTGGTCTCCTTTACCTTGCACTTTTTCTGTGCTGGTCTGGTCATCCTGATGGTTCGTGCTATGAAACTGGGGGCTTAGCTGGAGGGACAAGTCACCTTAGTGATTGTCTGCTGATCTCCCTGGGGCTGGTGAGATGCCACAGAAAGGTTTAGAGTCCTGCTGCAGAAGATGCCAACAGGATTGGAGAAGGGGGAACAGCTCTCCCCTTGTTCCCCAAGGAAGCGAGACAGACAGGGGGCTTCCCAATGGTAAAAAGCATCCAGCCTCTCCTCCCCACCATGTAGATAACACAAGGGCAAGAGGGAGGCTGGTGTGAAATCTCCTATCTTGGGCAACACCGGGGATTGAACGAGGGACCTAAAAGGCTGCATATCTGCAGCTTGAGTCAAAGCATCAGTTCCTGTAGCTGGTGGCTGCAAATGAGCCACATCCTCTGTGGCCCAAGGCATGGTGCTGGATATAACCCTCTAACAGTGGGTAACATCTGCACTGCTAGGGAGAGGAAGAGCAGTCTTCCAACATGTCTCCATGCTGACCCCCTTGAAGGCCTGATGGGAGCCAGTGGGGAGTGCATGGGCTTTCAGGCTCAGCTGCATTTGTTTATTTCCCTCCAATCAAAGCAGCAACAAAACCATTGAATTAAAGCCTCCTTGTCGTCAGTAACTTCCTGTGAAGGAGTCTGATTCAACTGCTTAGCAGGGGAGACTGCCACAGCATTGATAAGGGGACTCCCCATCCCGTGCCTACAGGAAGCCAAACTCTTCTATGTGCTTTGTTTCCTTGGTGTTGGTTTGGGTGTGTGCATTTCCTTACGTGAGTGAGAATTAATACACAACAATAAGAGGCGAGTGTGGGAGACCCTTTCTTAGTGTTGAAACAAATGCCAGTGATGCACTGTGACAGGAGATGTAGTCCAGCTGAGAAGCAAGGACCATAGCGGAGGAAGGGTGAGTGTGAGGGAGCCAGACCTACAATGCGCATGAGGTGACATGGTGGACTGTAGTCCAGTCAGGAAGCTGGGCCCAGATAGGAGAATGGGGGCATGAGGGAACCAGAACTACAACTCTCAGGAGGCCCCATCACCACCTGGGCACATGCAGAGATGAATGTTTCATTTTGGGGCCCCCCCAAAAATGAAATTAAATGTCTTGAACTGGGATAAAACTATAAATATATGGGAATTTTGTGTGGGATGGAAATTCCACATTTTGATCAGACTTTATTAGTCTGTATTGCAGCAGCATTTAGAAGTGCAACCAAGATAGGGCTCCAGCGTGCTAGATGCTGTACAGACACAGAATGAACAAATGCACAAGTCCATGGGTTTGGATCTAATGCATCTGAGGGTGCTGAGGGAGTTGGCTGATGTGATTGCAGAGCCATTGTCTATTATCTTTGAAAACACGTGGCAATTGGAGGAGGTCCCGGACGATTGGAAAAAGGCAAATATAGTGCCCATCTTTTAAAAAAAAATGGAAGAAGGAGAATCTGGGGAACTACAGACCGGTCAGCCTCACCTCAGTCCCCGGAAAAATCATGGAGCCAGGGCCTCAAGGAATCCATTTTGAAGCACTTGGAGGAGAGGAAGGTGATCAGGAACAGTCAACATGGATTCACCAAGGGCAAGTCATGCCTGACTAACCTGATTGCCTTCTATGATGAGATAACTGGCTCTGTGGATATGGGGAAAGCAGTGGACATGATATATCTTGATGTTAGCAAAGCTTTTGATACGGTCTCCCACAGTATTCTTTCCAGCAAGTTAAAAAAGTATGGATTGGATGAATGGATTATAACGTGGATAGAAAGCTGGCTAGATCGTCGGGCTCAACGGGTAGTGCTCAATGACTCGATGTCTAGTTGGCAGCTGGTATCAAGTGGAGTGCCCCAGGGGTTGGTCTTGGGACCGGTTCTGTTCAACATCTTCATTAATGATCTGGATGATGGGATGAATTGCACCCTCAGCAAGTTCATGGAGGACACTAAGCTGGGGGGAGATGTAGATACGCTGGAGGGTAGGGATAGGGTCCCTGAGTGACCTAGACAAATTGGAGGATTGGGCCAAAATAAATCTGATGAGGTTCAACAAGAACAAGTGCAGAGTCCTGCACTTAGGACGGAAGAATCCCATGCACTGCTACAGGCTGGGGACTAACTGGCTAAGCAGCAGTTCTGCAGAAAAGGACCTGGGATTACAGTGGATGAGAAGCTGGATATGAGTCAATGGTGTGCCCTTGTTGCCAATAAGGCTAATGGCATATTGGGCTGCATTAGTAGGAGCATTGCCAGCAGATCGAGGGAAGTGAGTATTGCGTCCAGTTTTGGGTCCCCCACTACAGAAAGGATGTGAACAAATTGAAGAGAGTCCAGTGGAGGGCAACGAAAATTATTAAGGGTCCGGGGCAAATGATTTATGAGGAGAGACTGAGGGAACTGGGCTTATTTATTCTGCAGAAGAGAAAAGTGAGGGGGGATTTGATAGCAGCCTTCAACTACCTGAAGTGGGGGTTCCAAAGAGGATGGAGCTCGGCTGTTCTCAGTGGTGGCAGATGACAAAACAAGAAGCAATGGTCTCAAGTTGCAGTGTGGGAGGTCTAGGTTGGATATTAGGAAAAACTATTTCAGTAGGATGGTGGTGAAGCACTAGAACGGGTTACCTAGGGAAGTGATGGAATTTCCATCCTTAGAGGTTTTTAAGGCCTGGCTTGACAAAGCCCTGGCTGGGATGAGTTAGTTGGGGTTGGTCCTGCTTTGAGCAGGGGGTTGGACTAGATGATCTCCTGAGATCTCGTCCAACCCTAATCTTCTATGATTCTATGAAACGGTCCCTGCCTGAAAGAGTTTACAGTCAAAGGTCCCGATTCATCAAAGCACTTAAGCATGTGTTTAACTTTAAGCAAACTCTTTAGTCTCTTTGAAGTTGTTGGGATTTAAGCATGAGTTTAAGTGCTCTGATGAGTACGACTGGCTTTTGGAATCAGGGCCTTAGTAAGGAAGATTCTACTTTGTTATCCCACAGCTTCACTGTGTGACCTGGGCTAAGTCACTTAGGCCCAGATAGTCAAAGGTATTTAGGTGCCTAATTCTGGAGTTAGGTGCCTAAACACTTCTGTCAATCTGGGCGTTAGGGCCAAATTATTAGTCTACTCACAGCTCACCCAAGATGGATGAAGCTGTGAGATTATTTGGATTGTCTCATCTTAGCTGGAGAACACCATAAATCACAAGCTGAAAACAGCCCAAAGTAAGCAAATTCAACTAAAATGTTGACCATTTACCATAAAGCAAACCCGAGCCATGTAATATTCTTGTCATGAGCAACTTTTCAGGCTGATACAAGAACAAGAGGACATTCAGTGGAACTGAAAAGCAGCTGACAGAAGGAAATACTTTTTTGCAATTAGTCTGTGGAACTCATCACAAGACATCAATGAGGCTGAGAGCTTAGCAGGAGTTTAAAAAAAAAGATTGGATGTTTATGTGGCTAGCAAACCTCCAGAGCTACATAAGAAATTTTTTTAAAAACAAAAACAAAAACAAAACAAAACCCTCAGGAGTTATGGAATAGCCATAAAACCCACCTGCTTCAGAGCAGGAGCCAATTCCCATAGGGTGGGAAGAAACTTTCCCCTGGGCAGGTTACTCCATAACTTCACCAGGGGCGGCTCTATGTATTTTGCCTCCCCAAGCATGGCAGTCAGGCAGCCTTCGGCGCCATGCCTGCAGGAGGTCCGCTGGTCCCGCGCCTTCGGCATACCCACCGCCAAATTGCCGCTGAAACCGCGGGCCCGGCAGACCTCCCGCAGGCATGCTGCCGAAGGCAGCCTGACTGCCGCCCTCATGGCGACCGGCAGGCCGCCCCCCGCGGCTTGCCGCCCCAGGCACGCGCTTGATGCGCTGGTGCCTGGAGCCGCCCCTGAACTTCACTATGGGTTTCTTGCACTGTCCTCTGAGCCATCTGCTGCTGGCCATTGTCAGTGACAGGGTAATGGGCTAGATGGACACACGGTCGGATCCTGTCTGACCATTCATTTGTTTCATAGATCAAAGTGTAAAGTTCACAGATCAGATTGGAAATGTGGTTGCACATGTTGTGGAAACAACCTTTCCAATCAAACACAGTTTGCTGTATTTCTTCTAATGATCTAGGATGCTCCAACTCTTCCTATGTTCTGAGTCCCTAGATTACAAGCTGTGATACTATGTCCCTCCAGTTGCAAAATTGAATCCCTCAAACCCCTTTGGGCACCAGAAATGTATTTTAATTCCAGGAAGTCATCAGGGCTGCTCATCAATGCTAACTTGCCCTCAGTCTTAATTACTTTTGCTCCATGCACACAGGTTCCGATTAGTGTCAAGTGTGGCATGGGGCTCTCTTTAATAAGGACACAATGAAGTGGCTGGAGAGTGCATGGGCTATTTCAGTCAGGCTCTGTTTCCTTTAGTCTGATAGCCACTCTCCTGTGCTTTCTAGCGCCTCCAGAAGCAAGTGGAACCCCTGTAGGTCATCAGCAGGGTTTGACCCACAGATCATTAGCAACACTGCACTATATCACAGGAGCTGAAGAAGTAACTCCATTAGCTAATGGCAGTAGTAGGCAGTCATCCTCCATGTGCACCAGCCAGTAGAGGGAGCACAGAACATACAGCTGCATTCCATAGGTATGGTTTTCCCAATCCAATTTTGATTCCAATCATCTACAAGACTAACCTAGCTAAGGAAGGGTTAAATCTACTGCACTGGGCTACAAGCCAGCCCACCTGGCAGTAGCTGAGGCTGCTTTCTGTAACTCTTCTTGTAGGGAGAAGGAAAATCACTGAGCGCGCGAGAGAGCAGCGCCCAACCATGATATTGCTTGAGGGAGCCCTCTTGGGGAAGGCAGTCTCAGGAGACGTGCCAGTCAACATTCTCATTATAGAAGCTGGGGGAAGCGACAGAGATCTGTCTCCGTGTGTAGAGAGCTACATGGCGTCACTATGGTGTGCATGCAGCCAGCCGCGGGATTGTGGGAGCCACTGTAATGACTTTTTCTAAACGGTGCACTTCAATGCAAATAGCTCCATGCATAATTTAAGCCCCTTGTCGTTTACACTGAATAATTGTCTCTGCTTTCACAGTTGAGGAATGGGGATGGGTTTCTTTGTTGGTTTTTAAAGTGTGGCTTGGGCTCTGGAAAAGAGACTTTCAGGCTGGGTTTTTCCAAACAGCCTATAGGGGTTAGGTGCTGAAATCCCATTGAGTTGGGTGCCTCACTCCATCGAAAACCCCAGCCTAGCTTCTGTCAAACTCCTCCCAGCTGTATTCTCTCCGGGAACAGTGCTGGTGGCTCCCCTTAAAATAACAGGCAGAGGGCCCCTTTAACCGGTAAATAAAGTATCTGTTCTGACATTCCATGAAATTTACAAAGCCAATCTGGAAGCAGAGCACAGCTCAGCAACCCGCTCCCCCTTTCCCGTGTTGTGCTAATTTTTATAGCAATTACTTGCTGCTGTTTTCCGTCTTGCTACAGAACAGAGGTGGTGGGAAGGCAGAGTATGATAATCATGCAGGATGCATAGGGCCAAAATGTGGGCTAATTTGCCACCTATGCATACACCCAACATTTTGCTAGGGCCAAACTATTCACACTTGGGTGCATGCAGGTGTTGACTGAGGCCCGGCTCTGAGGTTATGGCTACATTGCACAAATATTACAGTAGCATGGAGGGTACACCCCTGCAGCATGTAAACTGTGTAAACTGTGTAAACTACAAATAGCAGTGTAAACTGTGAGGCATGGCTTAGGCGAGAAAAGCCATGCCTGAACCTCAGGGTACACACCCTATATGGCTCCCTACATACCCAAGCAGTGCGTCCTCCATCTACACTGCTGTTCTACCCCCCACAGCAAAGGTTCCAGCAGCCATGAAAAGCGTTGGAAGTGGGGAGCCAATGGGGAGAGGCTCTGGCAGCTCCCCACTGCTGAAGCCTTTCTTCACTACCTCCCCCCGGCAGAGCCTTTCACTGCTGCATGTAGCTATGCACCACAGCGGTAACACAGCCAGCTTTCCACTGAGGCGTGTAGCACCCTACAAGGCCTCAGAGAAGAGTGCCATCTACTCAATCACCAGCTCCTCCAGCAGCCTGGATGCTTCCTCTTGAGCTACTGAGTGGGGCCCAACTTGCTGAGCTAGCTCAGTGCCCCAGGCAGCGCAGCTGCAGCCACAGGGATTTGTGTTTTCAGTATCATGACTTCACTCTTCACAGTCCCTGCCCTGTGTGACCCTGCACCGACAGGCTTCTTAATAACCAGTGCAGAGCAGACATGGAGACGAGGTGCCTGGACTTTACAGCGCTGAGCTGCAATGTTCGGAGTCAACATGTGTCTACTGGGGGCCAGACTGATCTCTGATGCAGGTACCATTCCACCAATGTACGAGACCCCATCTGGATCTAAACGTGCCGTCACTCTCTGGGTCTGACAGCCTTCTTCGAGACCCGTCACTCCGTGATTCTCGAGGACTGGGAGAATTTATGGTGTTAACATCATTTGAATTTGGGTCAAGTTGTCGGGGAGGTGGACTCCTAAGTCCCATTTCCCCTCTCAATATTCCCCTACTCCCTTGGGGGACTTCTCCAGTGAAGGAGGGCTGGCCCCTGCTGCACCTAAAGCAAGACAATCCCGCTCCACGCATCCACTAGCAAGTGTCGCTAGAAACCATTTACGGTGATTGCCATCAGTGTTACAGTAACAGTCGGGACAGATCCATGGTGACAGGTGCTGGACAAAAAGACAGTCTCTGCACTGGAGAGTTACAAGACACAGATTTGAGGCATTCCACTCTGTAATGGACCCTTCTTTCTTAAGGCTGTGCTTCAGCAAAGCACCTAAGGACGCACTTAACTTGCATAAGTTTATGTGCTGTGCTGAATTAGGGCCTTAGACTCCTATTGACTGCACCAGCTGGTCAGTGCTGTCCTGTGCTAATGAGCTCTTGAGAACTGCATACCTCTTCAGACTGGTCAGCCTTACCTAGGGCTGTCCCGATTTTTGGGTCTTTTTCTTATATAGGCTCCTATTACCCCCTACCCCCCGTCCTGATTTTTCACATTTACTGTCTGGTCACCCTCACCAGTGCCCCTGGTATCCTGACTGCGGGTCGTTACGGCATTTTGATTGGATACGGATTGGGACCATCTTGTATAGTGAACCCCGTGCCCCAGTTCAGCACCTGCTGCTCTGGCAGCGTTGTAAGGAGGCGCTGGAGGGGTTCGGCCCCGACGGCCTCAAGCTGGTTTCCCTTTTGCCCCCAGGTGATGGGCCACCCCTCTCCTACCCGCAGCTGACCCTCCCTGCGCCGCCGCCCACGGCGGCTCCCCCCTGCCCACCGGTCGGGCGGGGGGGCGCTGTCGCCGCGGCGGTGCAGCCAGCGCGCGAGGCCGGTCTCTTGACCGGCGAGGAATCCAGCTGTGGGTTCGAGGCGTTCCCCGTCTCTTGGCGGGATAATGGAAATGGGGGGCAGATAGTGGACTGGGAGGCTCTCCCCTACTCGGTTCTGCGCGAGCTCCAGGGGATCTTGGAAGGTGTGTCAAACGGTTATCACTTGCTCCCCCAAGATTGGAAAGACATGTGTCGCATGGTGCTGTCTCCCGCGCAATACATTGTGTGGGATAGCGAGTACCAGAGAGAGGCGCTTGCGGCGGCAGCGCAAGGTGGGGGGGCTTATCTCGCTGAGCAGTTATATGGCGCGGGGCAGTTTTCGGGCATCCCCGAGCAGGCGGTGGGCACGCCCCGGGCAGCTTTTCCCATCATTGGCCAGTGTGTCTGTCGCGCGTTTCGCAGGGTCCCCGCTGCGAGCGAGTCCTCTAAGTCCTTCGACCCTGGCGGAGTTGCTACAGGCGTGTGCGGACGTACGCACCCCAACCCAAACGCATTTATTGCCTCAACGATCAGCCGTTCGAGGGTGTTATCGACTTTGGGGCAGACGTCACTGTCATCGCCGCCGCGCAGTGGCCCGCCCATTGGCCCACAGAGCAGGCTCCGGCGGTTTGGGGTGTGGGCGGGGCGCAGGACTCACAATGAAGTGCCCGATGGTTGGAGGTTAGGGCGCCCCAAGGCACCCGCCGCGCCCGTATCCGGCCTATTATTCTCCCCATCCACCTCAACCTGTGGGGCCGTGATTTATTAATACAGTTCACTGCCACCATCCATATTGATGATTAGGCGTATGGCCCTCCCCCTCCGTTGGCTCACTGACGAGCCCGTATGGGTTGCGCAGTGGCCGCTTCCTCTGGACAAGCTGGAGGCCCTCCAGCACTTGGTTAATGACCAGCTACGGGCAGGGCATGTGGAGGAGTCCACTAGCCCCTTTAATACCCCCGTGTTTGTAAGCACAAAAGAAATAGTTACATCTTGTATAGAAATTGATGTGGCTAGTGTTGTGGAAATTGAATTGTGGATAGGGTGTGCATTTTTCCCAGAATGTGTGCAGTGTATATTGTAGCAGAGGTATAGGAAATGCAAACCTACCAATATAGGTTGTGTTATCTTTTTCAGATCACTGTGTGTTTGAAAGCAATGACTGACTACCCAGAAGGGGTAGACCTCTGTTCTTTTGTTTTTCAGATCATCAGAGAAAATGGATGCCAGCTGAACAGCATTCAATGTACCATGCATTCACTGGCACAATAGGAATTATTTTTGTGTTTTATGGCCAAAATTGTTGTTAAAATTTGCATATCAACAGTCTTTGGAAGCAGGGACATGGAAGGTTAACCCACTCCCCATATCGCCCATGGGATCCTTCTGGCTACCTCAGATTTCTAGCCAGAGGGCTGGGGGGGGAGGGGGAGGAAAGCAATTAGACACCTGAGGTTGTACTGAGTGAACTCCTCAAAAGTGGGTGTGCTTGTCCCGGTTTGTTGCTCCAAAGCTCTGTAATAAAGTTATTTTACTGGAAGAGTGTACATGGCATACATTGAATAATGAGACTACTGTACTGTATAAAGGCAATGTGAATGTGTTCATTGTTGGGAAAAGGTGTATGAGTGAAGAGTGGAAGTTTCCTTTGTAGGTTAAAAGAAGCTGAGAAAGGGAGAAGAGGAAAAAGCACGGAATGAGTTAACTGAGAGGAAAATACAGCTAGCAGGCTCATCCAAGGTCACAGCCAAAACTTGGCTGACCCCCAAGAAAAGGGGGGGCTTGAATGTGCCCAAGCAGCTGTAAAGTCTGCAAAACACTGCCAGGCATTAACGAAGTGTGTTAGGTTTTTTTCACAGGTAGAGAAGTGCTACCCAAAGACCCTAGCAGCCCTGCCATTAATTAAAACCAGGAGACTGAGTCTATGTAAAGTCCATCAACGAAAGACTGCTTTGGCTCCATGCTGGAAAGGCCCTTTCCAAGTCCTGTTAGCCACCAACACTGCTGTGAAGTGCCAAGGACTGACTGCCTGGACCTATGCTTTTCACTGTAAAAAGACCCCTCCACCTCGGGAGGACTCTTTGACTGATGATTAGCCTATTTCTTTTTCTAGCCCTGCTGTGCCTTCTGGACAGCAGGAAAAAGGGAAAAAAAGACAAGGTGAAGTGCTAGTAACCTCTCCCTTGTCCACTAACAGACCTACTGTGCCTTTGGATTTTCCTAGAAGACACAAAACCATTACAGGGTGATGTGCTAGTAACCTCTCCCCTGTATGATGCTGAACCATGACTGTTTCAGGAAAAGAGAAGAAGGAACACTTGCTTTATTGAAACCACAAAGTCCAGGGATTCCTGACTACAAGAGACATTAAGAACTGACCCTGGTGAAGAAACAAAGAATTATACACTGGCAGGAAGAAACTTGTGGAACCCATTCTTGGGAATGTGGTATTGATTGGATTTTGGGGTTTATTCTACAGGCTGCGCCCTGTGTTTTGGATAAGTCCTTCAGCATGTATTGCCCTTCCTAATTGGATTTTAAATGATAAGTACCAAAGGCACCTTGTTGCCATTGCCCCTGCCATCTCCTCTATTACACTATTACCCCTGTAACACATCCAAATACAGACAATGACCCAGAAGTTGCTGACAGAGATGGTATTGAATATCACTGAGGCTGGGAAGGCATTGCAGTGGGATCTAGCATGTTCAGAAATTCAGGATTTCCTGAATGACTAGCTAATGGCCATTCGAAATGATCTAGAGCATCAGGCTTGGCCCACTGCCCTTACAGACACATCAAGAGTACCATCTGATCTGTGGCCATGGAGACATACTTGGAGACTTTCTGGGTGGAAGTGCAGACGTTCTCAGTGCTCCTTCCAAGCATATGGACCGGTTGAGGGGGTGTGGGCTCCCACATACCGAATCCTGCCGGGTCCATGGGGAGGATGCATGTGGGATTGGGTAATTCACCAAGACATCTGGGAAATTAGACTACCTGGTATGCCCAATTGATTTTAGTAAGTGCTCCTGAGATTATATCTGACATTTGGATGGGGTTAGGGAGTCAATGGACATTTTGGCCATTAGAACCCCCACAGCTTCAGTGTATATGTAAACTGAAGCCAGGAGAAGTTGTCACCATTTATGACTACGTTTGCTGGAAGGGTAGGGGACAAGGAACTACCCTGACAGGACACTTACCCTTTCAAGCTAATGATAGCTGTGTGTATGTTAATGACACCACATTACAAGACATGCATTTTAATCTCACTACCACTGCAGGCAATTACTGGCCTGCAGATAGAGTTAAGTATAATGTATTGTACTTTGTGACATTGTTAGCTTGCCTTAATGCTAACTCACTTCTTATTTTGTGTGTATTGGGAGGTTTTTTGTTGGCCCCTGGTTGCCAAGGCGAACCCCAGATGGAGCAGCGGCTGCAGTTTAACATTTGGGTCCACCTGGCAGAAGTATTAAATCAATTTGATTTCTGCCTGGCCGTTGCCCCGGAAATGCAAGGTCTGTTAAGTACCTGCCTTGTTCCTGTCTGCAAACCACCCAGCAACATCTGGGGTGTGAGACAGTGAAAGAAATGTGTTGCTTTAAGTTTACTGATAATAGTAATCGCATGCAATAGCAAATTGATATGCTGAAATGTTATGCTTAAGTTATCTGCCAGGACGTTTTTCCTCCTTGGTGGGATTATATCTAGTTATAGCTACCCTTAGAGTGGATAAAAACCCTTTTATAGTATGGGGTTTTAGTTTTGGTTTTTGGTGTTTCATTTTGCTGCTTTGTCCAGTGTATACCCAATCTAGTGGCACTGTGTATGCTATCCTGCGAAGGTGCTTTGTTTAAACATTGCATATAAAACAAAATAGGGGGGGATGTAGGGATGTATGGCTCCCAAATCGCCAGCTCACAGGTGCGGCACACTGCCCTGGAACTACGAGGCTGGAGCTGTTTACACCCCCGCGTCTGTGTTTGGGGAAACTTATTTGGCTGATTTGATTCCTACCCTCGCAGCTGGTGTTCACGCGCTCAAGAGATGGGTCCGTTATCTCATGTGCATGTATACTGCCTGGCTTTTCTATGCGCAGGAATGTAACCACTAAGAAGTGTTGTAAACAAAGTAAGGAGAGAAATAAAAACCCCAGGAAAAGTTTTTCTGGAGGCTTTTTGCTTGAGGCTTTTAAAGCTCTCTGGCTACCACAAACCTGGTGTTCTATTTCCTTTCCTGTGTCGTCACCACACAGGGAGAGTTCAGCATTCCATCTGAGGGGGAGGCGGGTGCTGGAGGACATGCTGAGGAGAACAGCGTCTCAAATAACTCATTAAGAAATGAGACTTCCTCTTGGCATGGACTTACTCCCCAGAGCCCAGCGCTCACTGCTTGGTTGGGGAGTCTGCATAGCAGAGGGTGGCCCCTGAGTTCTACAATGCAGCCCATGGCCTGGTCGTGTCTGCCTTTTAATAAGTAGGCATGGCTAATGCAGATTACAGGCCCCAGCATGCACTACGCCATCCTCATCCAAGCAGCTTCACACATTGCATCCTGGGAGTTGTAGTCTTTACAGGTCACTAGGAAGATGAGGAGCAGGGAGGGCTGTCTCAGTTGCTGCTTATTAAGGGTGGCCTGCAGGTTCCTGGTAAATTGTCTCTGCCACTTTTCTTTGGGCAAAAGTTGGGGACCAGTACCTAAGAAAGACCTGTTATGTGCAGGTATTATTGTGGCCTGCTTGCTACTCTGGGGGCTTTAGCATAGTAGCTCCCAGCATCATAGAGGTTGGGGAAATTGAAGCTGAAACTACCTAGGTTCAAGTCCTGATACCACCAACCCATCCAGGTGTGGCAGACTCCACTTTGCTGGGTGCTGTACAGACACAGAACAGCCAGTCCCTGCACTAAAGAGCTTATAGTCTAACTAGATGTGGAGGGAGGCCCCTTCCCAGAGGACAATCCCTTAGCAGAGATTATATTTGGAAAAGGAGGGAGTTCTCAAAGAGGTAGGAGTAAATACAATCCACATGTCTCTGACACACTAGATCAGGGGTTCTCATAACAAAATGTTTGGTGGCCTCTGAGTGCAGTCACTAGCTCTCACTGGTGGCCGCACTGACACTTTTTCCCTAAAATACTTAATTAACTTTAGGAAAAACAATTAAATATGCACAGATTCACATCCAGATCATTGCAATGTATATTTGTAGCAGACTCAGTAACAAAAATTGTGATAAATGAAGGCAGGGGGGAGAAGGGGAGCTCCCTTTTATGGACACCCAGCCAGCCAGTTAGCTATAAAGCCCCTCTTGGTGGTTGTTCTCTGCTTGCTTTACCTGTAAAGGGTTAACAAAGTCCCCCAGGTAAAGGAAAGGGAGTGGGCACCTGACTAAAAGAACCAATGGGAAGGCTGGAACTTTTAAAAATGGGGAAAATCTTCCCCTTTGTCTTTGTTGTTGTTCTCCGGGAAAGAGGAAAGTTCTCCTCCTGGCTCCACTAGGGCTAGAGCTGGCTGTCTTCTAGTGCTGCCTACCCCATCTCTCCCAGGCAGCCACTCCAGGGAGGGAGGAAGGACGCTTGGGGGCTGTGCTCTTCCCGGTAGTCGGAACCTGCTGTACACTGAAAGCAAACACACTTCCTAGGTAACCTCCATTTCCCCAGAGCAGCTTTAAGCTGATGCTAGGCAATTTTGGTTTCCCCTCTGCAATGCCCTGGCAGCAGGAGACCGTATGGTGAGTGCAGCACCAGATGAGTAATAGACAACAGCCTGGCATGAATTGGGCAATAAGCCATGATGGAGTGTATTAACGAGCCGTTAACGCACACATCAGCGCATCAGGAAGCATGAGGCCACAGGCCAGTCAACTCCAACTACCCCAGAAGTGTATTAAAAGGTCCATTTATAGGTGGCCTAGAGCCGCAGTGCTGCACTGCTGTTATAATGGGAACAGGGCATGAGATTCAGCTGTTGGCCTTATTATTATTATGCAGTAGGGTTTGAAAGTGGGGCGTGGGGAGGAACAGGGACTGTCACACCAGCCTGAACTTTAAAACAGAGCCGAATCCAAACTGATTGCCCAGGTGTGTGTCATTGCAAACAACTGCTGGGTCACCGCCGACAGGAATGACCAGAGCGGTGTGTCTAAATGAGCTTTGCTGTCTCCCCTACTCCTTTCCCTCAGATTGCAGTGAAGTCTTTGGGTCTCATCCTTTGCTGTGCCTCTTGGAGATGGGTTTCATACACTCTTTTGCCCCCTTGGTTTGGGGCTGGCTGGAGGCTGGTGTGGCCCCTAATCTAAATTAGAGCAGCCCTGGGATTTGATCTAATTTATGGCAGCCTCTTGAGAGCTGCCTATGGGTGGTGCCAGCACCTGGAATCCCCATAGTGCCCTGCCCTGGTTGCTCCTGTCCCCAGCACGTCCCGTGTGCCCAAGCTTGTGTAGGGCTGATTTATGCCCTGCACCGGAGGAATTCATTCCTGGACCTTTGCAGCCTCTACTGCCCTGTGCACTGCTAGCACAGCATACAGGGGCCAGGGCAGGGGAAAGAAACCCTCCTCCCATGGGGAATTTGTACAAGGGCCACCCTCACCCCATCCTGCTGCCTAGTTAAGGGCATGTTCCATGCATGCCATTCATGGCACTTGGCGTCCTGCAACACTAGCAAAACATTCAGATCTGTTGTGTTGCTGGAAACAGCCAAGCAGCAATGAACTCCTCAACTGAAACCAGTGACTCAGGGCTTGTCTATACTTACGCGCTGGTTCGGCGGCAGGCAATCGAACTTCTGGGTTCGATTTATCGCATCTTGTCTGGACGCGATAAATCAAACCCAGAAGGGCTCGCCGTGGACTCTGGTAATCCTGCTCGGCAAGAGGAGTACGCGGAGTCGACGGGGGAGCCTGCCTGCCGCGTCTGGACCGCGGTAAGTTCAAACTAAGGTACGTCGACTTCAGCTACGTTATTCACGTAGCTGAAGTTGCGTATCTTAGTTCGAATTGGGGGGGTTAGTGTAGACCAGGCCTCAGTCTCTCCCTCTTTCGGTGTGGCATTCCCACAGTGGGTTGTGAAGCTGTTTGCTTGGGAAACTTTCCACAGCATGGAAGTTCCCTTTAAAAGAAAGTGGTTTTTCTAACTCTTCTGGCTGGGAGGAAAACTTTGACTATGACTAGCAAGAGTAATTAGGTTCATTCCTTGTAGCATTGGGGAAGGCGCAGTTCATGAAATTTTCAGGATCGGGGACTGTGCACTTCCTGAAATTTTCAGTGGAAACGTGTTGGTGTATCCTTCTTGCTAGAGTTTTTTAAAATGTGAAATTGTCACATTAATATGCACAAAATGCTGATGGGAGGCCACATGCTGTGTGGATCACAGAATGTGAAGAAAGAAATGAGTGGGCCTGAGGAAGGTGGGCAGACCTCCCAACAGCCCTGGCCTTCCTGGCACTGACCCCAGAACCATCTTGTCCTGGGTGAAGGAACATTTTCCACATGGAGAGCTTCTGGGGGAAGAGGGGAGGACAGAAGGTTTGGCCTGTCTGCCCCTTCCTAGGTGGAGATGGAGGGGTGGATGGGCCAAACCTGAGTGGCACTGTGTCCCTGTGGCTAAAGTGGAGGTGTGGGAGGGTATGTGGGAGAGCACAGGGCTGGGAATCAGAGCTGGCTCCAATTCCTGGCTTTGGCACAGACTGACAATATGACCTTGGGAGAGTCCCTTGATCTCTCTAGGCCTCAGTTCCAAACCTGTAAAATGGAGATATGACCCTTTTTCACTCCCAAGGGCTATTGTGAGTACGATTCCATGAAGCAGAGAGGTGCTTGGATCCTATGGCGATAGGCAGTTTTATGGCGGCGTGACTCCACTGACCTCACAGCCCCTTTATGAATTAACAGCAATTCCTCCCCTAAGGAGATCCAAGTTCTATTCATGGCTCTGCCACAGACTTCCTGTGTGACCTTGGGCAGGTCACTTGGCCTCTCTGTGCCTCACTTCCTCACTTGTAATATGGACATCATAGACTTCAAGGCCAGAAGGGACCTGAGCCTGACTGTCTTCCTGCCCACAACGAGGCCATAGAACTTCTCCCAACAATGACAAGAGCCACAAATGAGTAGCAATAAATAAAAGACTGGGGTTGTGTTTTTTCAGGGGAGAAAAATAGAGGTGGTTTTGGGATCCTGGCTGGTAACAGCTGGACTGGAGCTGAAAGACTCCAGCTAGGCCCACGCCCAGAAGGGCAGAGAGAATGGTGACTATACTCTACCCAGGGCAGAGATATCAGTGCGATTAGGAAAGAGGGGCAAGAGTGTCTCCATGGGGCACTCTGGGGTCATGGTGTGACATGTAGAGTGGGAGGGATAGTTGGGCAATTCAGGGAGGGATTAGGGGGACCAGGAAGTGTTTTGGCAGGTGAAGAGTGTCTGGAGTGGGACACTTTCATGGGGAGGCATGTCAGCATTGCAAGTGTAAACAGGCTGAGAACTCCTGATTTAAAACACTGTGTAGCGGCTGCTCTCTAAAAGGTATCCAGTGTGGGGCATAGTTCAGCCCTGCTGTGATATTACACCAAGGACCTTATCTGGCCCCCCTCACCACAGTGTCCCAGCAGCTCACAATCCCTACTATCAATGTCCGTGTCAGGTAGATGAGGGTTCTTATCCCCATTGAGCAGGTGGAGAACTGAAGCACAGAAAAGATGAGTAACTTCTTCAAGGAAGAGCAGGGACTTGAACCCATATCCTTGGTGAAGGCCCCAACTTCTAGACTATACTTCACTGAAAGCTGCCACTGATAAGATTTATAGCCATGCCCCTGAAGAGCCTGGCACCTAAATCCAGCACCTCAGGCTGCTTGGCGATTGCTTCCCTTAGTCCCCCCACCCTTGCTTGCCCATTTCTTTCCTCCTTGTCTCAATATTGCCAACCCCAAGTGATCAAAAACACGAGTCTGGCCTTCAAAATCAGGAGACTGGTTTTAAGAAAACTGATTTGTCTTCTGGTGTCCTAGCCTGTGGGGGTAACATTTTCCCCATTTCACAGCATTTTCTCTGCAACCATGAGGGCTAGAAAGTTACTTGCTAAAAAACAAAAGCTGAGATTCTCATGGAATCCCAGGACTCCGGAAGTTGGGGCTGTAAGAAAAAGCACCAAATATCATGAGACTTGAGGAAAAAATCATGAGCATTGGCAATACTCCTTTCCATCAGTCTCTGGTACTTTTTCCTTCAGCATTGTTCGGTGTCCCCATCATGTGGCACAGCGCTGCATTATGGGCCCTGTAGGTATCTCAAGGCAGCAAGCTAGAGAGAAACATAGGGGCAGACAAAGTTCAAGGCTTCCCCTAAGCCAAGTACTGCATCCAGATCTCTTGATAGAAGTAAAGTGCAATGTCTTATTGCTCGCACGTGTTGTCGTCCTTTTACATATTTCAGTTTGGCTGGGTCCTTCTACAGCTCTTTCTCTGGGACGTTGTTCGTTTCTGAGTCAGTATTTCTCCCCTTCCCTATTTTTACCTTCACTGTTTCCTCTTTCTCCTTCTCTCGGTCCCAATCTCTTCCCAGTGCCTTTCGCCATACTTGGAAGGTGGCCAGATCCACAAGGCCTGGAGGCAGAGATGCTTGCAGTGTCAGGCTGGTGTGATGGTTGTGACCCCAGCTGGTTCAATCTGTACGTGTACCCTTCTCTCCACACCGTCTCTCTAGCTCCATCAGCTCATCCCTTTAGCTCTGGAGGTAAGGGTGTCAGAGCCTTCCCAAAAGGGGGGAAGATGGTGGCTGGGGGCCCCTGCACCCCAAGGCCCTGCCCCTCCTCTTCCCCCCTGCCTGGCCAAGCTGGAAGCAGCCCCCGGCCCATATCCTCGCCCCCCGGAACCTCCACCCAGGGCAGGTGGAGGGTCCCCGCTGAAGCTCCCCACAGCTGCCTGCTTGGCTCTTACCATGGCTGGACTGCGGCTCTGAGGCCCCGCCCCTGGGAAAACTGTGTGGGGACATGGGCTGGGGGCTGCTCTCAGCCTCCCCTCCCCCCGCACTATGGGTAGATGGAGGGTCCACACAGCTCCCACAAGTGTTCAGGCTCCCTGGCTCAGTTCTATGTTGGCCTGGCCCGGGGGAGGTGGAGGGGGACAGGCGAAAAGTGGAAGAGCTATGGCCCTCCAGTTCCGGTGCCACTATACTGGAGGTGCCTGGTTCAGTCCCCAGGGTGTCAGCCAAGATGGCATCTGTCACAATTACAGCCCATGAGATTGCTGCCTCTCCCCCAGCAGCACACTCCAGGCTCACATGGAAGCAGGAGTCCAGAGGTGTGGTGCAATCACTGGATAACAAACCCCCAGGAGCTCCCATCTGGCTCTTCCAGCCCTGGCATTCTCTCAGCCCCACATCACATCCAAAGCTTGGCTCTGAGCTACCCAGCCAGCACACCCCTATCATGAGGGCTCACCCCTTCCTCCAGCACCAGGAGGTCTATATTGTGGTGCTGAGCAGCAGCTCTCTTGTCTGGTTCCAGTCTTTATCCCATGCAAACAGGCGTGGCATAGCCGCTGTTCTATTTATGGCCTTGGACTGAAGTCTAAACACTTGAATTATTTATCTGAAGTGTGATTAATGTTTTGTCTGAAGTTGCTCCGCTACAGGAGCTCAGTTTCATTTTTGTATATCGGGATCCAATTACTAAGAACTCCCACCAAGCATGTAATTTATTGCCTTACATTACCTTTTAGGACTCCCCAGCTACAGCTGTTCTTCCCCTAGCCCCCCAGCCCCATCTGTGGCCTGTTTGCTTCTGGATCTGGGTTGCATCCAGCAGCACCCACAGTGGCAAAAGCCCCAGCAAATGGGCTCTATGGCCCAATCCCACACTGGCAGGCAGAGGAAGTGGTTGATCTAATAGGCATTCCCCAGCTCTGTGGCACTCTATTGGTCATCCTACCCTGTTTCCTGCTGCGAGAGCATACGGTGGCTTTGGGAATTTAGCACTGGAGACAGGTAACACCTAGACATTGGAGGCAGCTGGCTGCTGGCCACAGAACAGGTACAGTACAAGCTTGCCCCGTGCTGCCTCCTGCTGATGTGCCTCAGCCCTGCAACTAGAAGGCTCACTTTGAAGGGTGAAAGGGCCGTTCCTCCTTGGGATCAAATGCGTCTGAAGTGTAAATCCACTGCAGTCAATAGGTCGCTTGCTGATTAAGGCCTCTCTGATGAAGCTGCCACATGGGGACAAGCCATTTAGTGAAGAGTCCTTTGATCCAAGGCTTAGAAACCTATGGGAAACAACACGGGGACCCTAGCAGGCGAAGTCCCCCAAAGCTCTGCTCTGCCCTGGGGGAGATCCTCTCCCTGCCCTTTTATTTTATGGGCAGCATGCACATCCTGATATCTCCATACCGTGCCAAGCTCTCCTATGCATATCAAGCTTGGCGGGGACTTGAGAATAGTACCAGGCCCAGCATATAACTATGAACTCTCAGACCTCATTAAAAACATGGTCTGGGCCAAATTCTTATCTCAGTGACCAAATCTGACCTCAGTGGCACCACCATAGTTAAGCTGCCCTAACCCTCGGTGTAGACATGACAAGGTCAATGGAAGAACCTAGCTCCTGTCGCCTAGGGAGGTGGAGTAACTCCAGTTGTGCTCAGTAGCGCTCGTAGTGGAGATGGCTTCAGATGTTTCTTTTATATTTGAAAGCGGAAGAGATGTTAATAAATACATTGAAATCAGCTCCCCGGTAGGAAAGAATAACAGCAAGAGTAGCTTTCTTGGCTGCTTTACGGCTTCCAGAAATAACCCTGGAATAGAGCTGGTTGAGAGACAGTTTTCCCACCCCAGGAGAGTTTTTGAGATTTTGGAAATATGTTTCCTGCCCCAAATTGGGATGGAAAATCAATCTTGAAATGACTTTCATGAACTGACAAATAGTTGGCTCAGGTCACTTGAAATATTTTTGAAATGGTTTGATCTTTTTCTATCTTTTTTTTCTTTAGTCTGTCTTTACTAAATGTTTGGAACAAAAAGTCTCTTTCACCTTGAAAAACCAAAATTGTCCAGTTCAAATGTTTCTCCCATCGATGGTTCAAGGGGGAGATAGTCAAACCCAGTCCTGTTTCGCACAGTTTTTGTTTTCACAAATGTACATTTTTGGTGAAAAAAGGGTTTGTCGAAAAGTTCCCAAACCAGCTGTACTCTATTCCCAGCCACCTGGAAGTCCCTGATGTACTTTGCCCTGAATAGTGCTACTGGACCTTGTGAGGACATGGAGCTCTGGTAGGGATTTTGGAGCCCAGTAATGAATATTGGTGGAAAGGAACATTACGGAGGGAGGGGGATTTGGACATTCAGTGTCCAGGATAGTGCTGGAGCCCCCTACACCCACCCCAGGCCTCCGTTCTCTAATAATACAATGTCCCCTCAGGACCAAGCACTCACATCATGGACACAGAGGGCTGTGAAAGAGATATAAAATTAATTGCTAAAACCAAGGGGAATTGGCTTTCCTTTTCTGGGTCCTTGGGTCACTGTCTCTTTAAACCCCCTTATGCCCTGGGGATTTAAATCTGCCTGGGTGTTGCAAGCAAGAGTCCTCATTGTTGGCAGTTGCAGATGACATCTGGGCCAGCATGTACCTGTGAGCGCTGCTTCTGCCACCCATGACCCCTCTTCAGCGTATTGCCTGGGAGAGCATGTGACCCCCATCTGAGCCTCCCACCCCTGTGCACACTCAATTCCCCAGGCAAGGTGTGGTGGGGAGGGTTTGTGACAATCTCAGGGCCATCTAGGCCTTCCCCACTGTCCCAGTGCTGCACTCCCTGGCTGCACAGAACTTCGCAGGGACAGTGTTCTGATCCTCCCCTGCCACACGCACAGGTCCCAGCTGCCTGAGCTAAGGGAGACCCACAGCGTCCCAGTGGAGCAGTCTGAACTCCATCCAGCGAAGGGCAATGATGCACAGATCCTTAGCCAGGCCATGTCTATATACTAAATAAAACCAAATGGGAAACAGAAGGATGCTCTGCAACACCCATTTACGGTATCACAGTGTGCTCTATGCAGTGATAGCTAGCTTCACCAAACTCCAGCTAACCCTGGCTTAACTCTGGTCGCCTCTCATGGGCTTTGCAAAGCTGTCCTGCCAGTACTACTGACAGCATGCACTCCCTCTGCAGCCATGCCTTCAAGGTGGGTGGAGGCTCGGCGCTGCTTCCTCTCTGTTGCTAGGAGGGGCTCAGCACAGGCTAGGCTGACCATATTTTCCCAAAGGGAAAATGGGACACCTTACGAGGCCAGCCCAAGACCCCCTGCCACCCACCCGCATGGGGCTAGCCCTGCCCAAGCCACTCTCCTGAGCCCTTCCTCCCGTGCAGGGCAGGCATTGCTGCTCGCCCCCCTCACGTTACTCTGCGCCCAGCTCAGGGTCATACCCCACTTTTTTGGCAAAACTGTGTATTTGTCCAGTTTGTTCTTGCCAACTCATCATCAGCTGGCAAGAGTAAACAGGACAAATGCCCAATTTTGCCAAAAAAAGTCAGGATGGCTGGGACAGGGCTTAAAAAAGGGACTGTCCCGGCCAAAATGGGATGCATGGTCACCCTAGCACAGGCCCTTCATTTTACTGAGCAGAAGCTCAGCAGAGTGGGCTGGCCTAGCACCACTGGCTGGGGAAGGGGTTCAGGCAGACAACTGGCAGCCCCTGCACTGCTGCGCCCTGCGATTGCCCAGGTTTCTGAGGCATCTTTGGCTACGGAGGGTTGTGGGGCTTACAGCCCATCTCTGGAATGGGACACGGCAGCAGTTCTGTGTCAGCAGCACTGTGCACAACATACAGCATCGCCCCAAGGGCTGCTGGGGAGGAAGGGACCCCAACTGCGGGCAGCAAGTAGCTTGTTGAGGCAACCCCAGACTCCTTTGCCATGACTGCGAATTGTGCGTGTGAGAGAGATAGAGATAGAGGCCACTGCTGTCTAGTGTGAGGTCACCTGGGGCTCCCCAGTGTGGTGTGTAACTGAGTTGAAATCTGCCTGTGTTCCTTGCCCTGGGTGTGGCCGTGAAAAAAGCTAATGCGGTCCTGGGATGCATTAGGCGAGGTATTTCTAGTAGGGATAAGGAGGTGCTGGTTCCGTTATACAAGGCACTGGTGAGACCTCATTTGGAGTACTGTGTGCAGTTCTGGTCTCCCATGTTTAAAAGGGATGCATACAAACTGGAACTGGTACAGAGAAGGGCCACTAGGATGATCCGAGGAATGGAAAACCTGTCGTATGAAAGGAGACTTGAGGAGCTCTGTTTGTTTACCTTAACCAAAAGAAGGCTGAGGGGGGATATGATTGCTCTCTTTAAATATATCAGAGGGATAAATACCAGGGAGGGAGAGGAATTGTTTCAGCACAGTACTAATGTGGACACGAGAACAAATGGATATAAACTGGCCGTCGGGAAGTTTAGGCTTGAAATTAGACGAAGGTTTCTAACCATCAGAGGGGTGAAGTTCTGGAACAGCCTTCCGAGGGAAATAGTGGGGGCGAAAGACCTCTCTGGCTTTAAGATTAAGCTTGATATGTTTATGGAGGGGGATGGTTTGATGGGATAACGTGATTTTAGTCAATAGGTCAATAATGTGCCATCGCTGGTAATTAGTAACAATGGTCAATGATGGGATATTAAAAGTTACTACAGAGAACTCTTTTCCAGAGGGTCTGGCTGGAGAATCTTGCTCGCATGCTCAGGGTTCAGCTGATCGCCATATTTGGGGTCGGGAAGGAATTTTCCTCCAGGGTAGATTGGCAGAGGCCTTGGAGGTTTTTCGCCTTCCTCCGCAGCATGGGGCAGGGGTCGCTTGCTGGAGGATTCTCTGCGACTTGAAGTCTTTAAATTATGATTTGGGGACTTCAACAGCCGAGTCAAGGGAGAAAATTATTCCAAGAGTGGGTGGGTCAGCTTTTGTGGCCTGCATCATGCAGGAGGTCAGACTAGATGATCATAATGGTCCCTTCTGACCTTAAAGTCTATGAGTCTATAAAAGTTAAATATACATTAACAGCCCAGGGTTATTCCAGACAGGGACCGGATTCTATAGACCGAGATTAATTTACACCAGCTAAGGATCTGTCCAAGGAGAGCTATATCTTGGCATTAGTATGATCCCATTTAAACTGCCCTTCCCACTCCCCTGACCCTGTAACCAACCAGCTTGCCTGCATTCCCCGAGGCACCAGGCTGTAGAACTGAAGGAAACCCAGGCAATACTGTGCACAGGGGATTCATGCAGAGGGAGATTTTCATTGTGGTTCTCTTGGTTTTGCTGCCCACACCCCAAATTTTGATTGGGGTTGAACCAGCCCCTTCCTCCCATCCAAACCCTTTGGGGAGATTTAAGTTCAGATGTGAACTTCATAGCCTGGGTCCACCCCTGTCTTTTGCACTCTGATCTTTATAACACCCAACCAACAATGGGAGAGGCTGAGCGGAGGCAGAAGGCTGAAATAGTGCAGAGTTCATTAGCCTAGCAATCTTGAATTGAGTCCTCGCTGATGTCAGTTAAAAGCAGGCATCTGTGGGACAGTGGGAATCTGCCTCTGAAATGAGCGCCATGGTTCCATATCAGCTAAAGCTCAGATGCAGAAGACAGGAGGGCAAGGGAAGAGTATAAGCTGTATGGGGCAGGGCCTGTCTTTCTTCTGTGTTTGTACAGCACTGAGCACAATGGGGCCCTGGTCTGTGACTTGGACTCCTGGGTCCTACCGCAACACACACAGAGAAGCTAAAAGCCCATAAAGAGGACTTGTCAATTCGATTCACCCCTTTGAGCTGCAGTGAGACTAGTCCCTAGAGAACTGGCTTTGAACTCTGTGTTCTATAGAAGTGGGTCTGAACCACAATTTCAGACTGAACCAGAGGAATCTGCATGTCCTGCTCAGCTCAGCCTGCCAAACCAAAAGCCCAGCCCCGATCAATGCCCAAATGTTGGGAAGTTCTGATCCAAACTTTTACTCTAAGGTCAGGCACAACTCAAACTCCCCCCGCAACAGCTCTCCTTCTTTGGCAAGTCAGGGCTGAGGGTCACTGCTCTGTCATTGCTTCTTGTTTTCCACCAATGCCTAATGGAAGATCAGAGCTATCTACGTTGGGCAAAGTAAATGATGTCTATGAACCAGTCCCCAGTTGTGTAGATGGACAGATTTCAGGCTGTATTCACCCTGTGTCACTGATCTTCCTCACACCCTCATGGCCTCTCTATAGCTAAGAGTGACAGTGATGAATTCCTCTTTCTCAGAACATCAGTAGATGTTACAGCACCAGCAGTCGGTTTCCATGTTGTATTACATTGCTTCCTGCTTTAACATAGGTGAGTGTCATTGTTTTTTGCCCATCTATGCAAGCAACACATTAATGGGCAATAGAAACCACATCACAACAGTCAGCCTCATGGCCCAGCAGGCAGTTTGCAGAGCAGAACCAGAGTGGAGCAAATTGGTAGGGAAATCTGGATTCTTTGCTGTGTGTACCAGCCATGATCGCTCAGCAGGCTTGATTGGACTTTATTTGCAGTCACTGTATTCACCATGGGTCACAAGCTCCCGAAGCAAAGCAAAGCAAAATACCAAGTCTTGTTTAATTTGAACAGCAGGAACAAATCAAGAGCAAAGCATTTTAAAACAACAAAGGGTATCTCTGTCTTTCCTAAAGGCTTAGGTGAGTCTAAGGCACCCCGACTTCTGGGGACTGAGGTGCAGTCTCCTTCCCAGCAGTCTCTGCTTCTCCCCCTGCTCTAGTTCTTCAGGGGCTGTCCTGTTATCCACCCCATGCTTTTCTCTCCATGTCTCTTGAACCTGATTAAATTGGCTTATGCAGCCCACACGCGGGCAGGGGAAGCACATCAGAGTTACAGTCATAAGAACATAACATAAGAACATAAGAAAGGTCATACTGGGTCAGACCAAAGGTCCATCTAGCCCATTATCCTGCCTTTTGACAGTGGCCAATTTCCAGGTGCCCCAGAGGCAATGAACAGAACAGGTAATCATCAAGTGATCCATTCCCTGTCACCCATTCCCAACTTCTGGCAAACAGAGGCTAGGGACACCATTCCTGCCCATCCTGGCTAATAACCATTGATGGACCTATCCTCCATGAATTTATCTAGATCTTTTTTGAACTCTGTTATAGTCTTGGCTTTCATAACATCCTCTGGCAAACAGTTCCACAGGTTGACTGTGCATTGTGTGAAAAAATACTTCCTTTTATTTGTTTTAAATATGCTGCCTATTAATTTCATTTGGTGACCCCCTAGTCCTTGTGTTATGAGAAGGAATAAATAGCACTTCCTTATTTACTTTGTGTAAAAGAATCACACCTGCAAAATCAGGATGGAAGATAACTTTACAGGGTAATAAAAAGATTTAAAACACAGAGGACTCCCCTCTGGACTAGCTTCACAGTTATGAAAACAGGAATAAAAGTACCTTTGTAGCATAGGGAAAATTCACAAGCCAAAACAAAAGATAACCTAATGCATTTCTTTGCCTTACTTACAATTTTTGTAATTTTAGATGGATCATGTTTGTTTTCAGGAGAGGTTGTACCTGCCTGGTCTCTCTCTCTCTGTTGGGAGAGGGAACAAACAAAGAGAGCCACAAACATCCTCCTCCCCCAGATTTGAAAGTATCTTCTTTCTTCAGTGGTCCTTCTGGTCAGGTGCCAACTAAGTTATTTGAGCTTCTTAACCCCTTACTTAGAATAGAATCATAGAATATCAGGGTTGGAAGGGACTTCAGGAGGTCATCTAGTCCAACCCCCTGCTCAAAGCAGGACTAATCCCCAGACAGATCTCTAAATGGCCCCCTCTAGGATTGAATTCACAACCCTGGGTTTAGCAGGCCAATGCTCAAACCACTGAGCTATCCCTCCCCCCCCCCAAGGAGGGATTTTATGCTATCTTTCCTTTATATTTATGACATGCCCCCCCAAATCACAGACGGTGCTGGACAGCCTGTTCCACACTGGCTGTGATTTCTTCCTGGAGCTCTAGGAGAAAACAGAGTTAATAAGACACATGCACCTTTAGACATACTACTAATTATATAAGAACTAACACCATTTCCCACATTTCAAGGATGATTTTAACCAGTTGATTCTAGGAAACTTTCATGGGAGAGTGCATCAGCCACTTTGTTAGAAGCTCCTGAAACGTGTTGTATTTCAAAATCAAAATCTTAGAGAGCTAAACTCCACCGAAGAAGTTTTTTGTTATTTTCCTTGACAGTATGAAGCCACTTCAGCGCAGCATTGTCGGTCTGCAGGTGGAAATGCCGTCCCCAAACGTATGGGCGTAGCTTCTCCAGGGCGTATGCAATGGTGTAACATTCCTTTTCTGTGATTGACCAGTGGCTTTCCCTCTCAGACAGTTTTTTGCTGAGAAACACGACAGGATGGAATTCTTGATCCGGTCCTTCCTGCATTAAAACTGCTCCCACACCACGCTCGGACGCATCTGTGGTTACTAGGAAAGGTTTGTCAAAGTCTGGGGCCCTTAGCACAGAGTCAGACATGAGTGTCGTTTTAAGCTGGTTAAAGGCCTTCTGACACTGTTCAGTCCACTGAACTGCATTTGGCTGGTTCTTTCTGGTCAGGTCTGTCAGTGGGCCGGCGATTTGTCTGTAGTGTGGTACAAATTGCCTGTAATATCTGGCCAAGCCTAAGAAGGATTGGACCTGTTTCTTTGACTTTGGGACAGGCCACTTTTGGATAGCATTTACTTTGGCCTGTATGGGGTTGATAGGTCCTTGATCCACCTGATGTCAAAGGTAAATCACTCTGTTTAGACCTATTTGACACTTTTTATCCTTAACAGTTAGTCTTGCCTCCCTTATGCGCTTGAAGATTTTTCATAGTTGCTCCAGATGTTCTGCCCATGAATTAGAAAATATGGCCACATTGTCAAGGTAGGTGACTACAGATTATCCCAGTCCCGCTAGGAGACTATCTACAAGTTTTTGGAGGGTGGCAGGTGCATTTTGCAGCCCGAAAGGGAGCACATTAAATTCATACAGCCCCTTATGGGTGATGAAGGCTGACCTTTCCTTGGCAGATTCATCTAGCGGTACTTGTCAGTACCCCTTGGTTAAGTCTAAGGTAGAGATAAACTGGGCATGTCCCAGTTTCTCTAATAGCTCATCTGTGCATGGCATTGGATAGTTGTCTGGGCAAGTTACAGCATTTAGCTTATGGTAGTCCACGCAAAAGCGTATTTCCCCATCTGGTTTGGGAACTAGAACCACTGGAGATGCCCATGCACTTTCAGAGGGGTGGATTACCCCCATCTGTAGCATGTCCTGGATCTCCCATTTTATAGCAGTTTTGGCTTGAGGAGCCACCCGGTAAGGTTGCGTTCTAATTGGGTGAGCATTACCTGTATCAATCGGCGTGAAGCTAGTGCACAGCTCCTTGATCTGCTGTTGCTGCATACATCTGAGGGTCATGGAGAGGTTCACCTCTTCTATGCTACTGTCACTTTTTCCTTCATAGTAGACACCTTCGGGCCACTCAGCGTCATCTCCTCCCTGGGCTATAAACTGAAAAACCTTGAATTCTCTGGAATAAAAGGGCTTTAGAGAATTAACATGGTACACTTTAAGCTTTAGGTTTGAGGTGGGGGACGCTATAAGATAGTTAACAGCTCCCAGGTGCTCTTGGACCGTAAATGGCCCTTCCCACAATGCTTCCATCTTATGGGCTTGGAGCGCCTTCAAGACCATGACCTGGTCCCCTACTTTGAAGGAACGCTCTCTGGCATGTTTATCATACCAGGCCTTTTGTTCTTTTTGAGCATCGTTTAGGTTTTCTCTAGCAAGGGCTAAAGAGTCTCAGAGGGTGTTTTGTAGGTTGTTTACAAAGTCCAGAATGTTAGTTCCTGGAGAGGGTGTAAACTTCTCCCATTGCTGCTTCACCAACTGTAATGGCCCCTTAACCTCGCAGCCATACACAAGTTCAAATAGTGAAAAGCCCAAACTGGGATGTGGTACAGCCCTGTAGGCAAAGAGCAACTGCTGCAACACTAGGTCCCAATCGTTGGAGTGCTCACTTACGAATTTATGTATCATGGCCCCCAAAGTTCCATTAAACTTCTCCACCAGGACATTTGTTTGATGGTGGTAAGGGGTGGCAACCAAGTGGTTCACCCCATGAGCTTCCCAAAGGATTTCATGGTCCCTGCCTGGAAATTTGTTCCCGAATCCGTAAGGATATCGGAGGGCCAACCTACCCTGGCAAAAATGTCTGTTAATGCCTGGCACACACTTTTAGCCCTGGTGTTGCTTAGAGCTACTGCTTCCGGCCATCAGGAGGCAAAATCCATGAAAGTCAGTATGTACTGCTTTCCTCTGGGTGTCTTTTTTGGGAAAGGACCCAGAATATCAACAGCTACTCACTGAAATGGAACCTCAATTATGGGGAGTGGCTGGAGAGGGGCTTTGACCTGGTCTTGGGGTTTTCCCACTCTTTAGCACACCTCACAAGACCGGACATAGGTAGAAACGTCCTTGCCCATTCCCTCCCAGTGGAATGACTTCCCCAAACGGTCTTTGGTCCTGTTCACCCCAGCATGGCCACTAGGATGATCGTGGGCTAATCTCAAGAGCTTTACCCGGTACTTAGTTGGAACTACCAACTGTCTTTGAGGATGCCAGTCCTCCTGGTGCCCACCAGAAAGAGTTTCCTTGTATAAAGGTCCTCTTTCTACAACAAACCGGGACCTATTAGAAGAGCTGAGAGGCGGTGGGTCACTCGGTGCTGCTGTCCAAGCTCCCTGGAGCCACTCATCTGCTTCCTGCTCTGCCTGGAACTGTTCCCTTGATGCTGGAGACATCAGTTCCTCACTGGATTGTGGACTTGGGCTTGGTCCCTCTGGAAGCGATGTAGGTGATGGGATTGTTTCCGTTGACTGTGGACCGCTTTCCGCTGGTGCACTAGGTTGTATTTCAGGCTCCGGCTGAGCCTTTTATGCAGATTTAGCTGCAGACTTGGTGGTGCCCTCTGGCGTTGGAGTTGCAGACGGGGTTGCAAGCACTGGATTCAGTGCTGGCAATGGTTCTGGTGTTTGTTGCTTCACCAGTTCCGGTTCTGGGATTGGTTCTGTTTCAGTCTCTGGGACTGGATACACTACTGCTGTTGCAGTCATTGGCATGAGATCCGGTTCCATCACCTCAGTCTGGGTCTCTGGTAGCACAGACGGGGCCCTTGTAGAAGGCTCAGGAACAGGGATAAGTGTGGAGGCTTGCTTAGCCTGGCTGTGGGTGACCATTCCCACCCTCTTGGCTAGCTTTACATGTTTGGCCAAATCTTCCCCCAGCAGCGTGGGAATGGGATAATCGTCATAGACTGCAAAAGTCCACATTCCAGACCAGCCCTTGTACTGCACAGGCAACTTGGCTGTAGGCAAGTTTAAAGAGTTTGACTTGAAGGGTTGAATCATCACTTGGGCTTCTGGGTTGATGAATTTGGGGTCCACTAAGGATTGGTGGATAGCTGACACCTACAGTGTCCCTCCACGCAATAACCTTCTTTCCGCCCACACTCACAGTTTCCCTTCAGTCTGAGCATATCTGGGAGGTATCTGGGCCTGAGGACCTTTGGTGTGATTCCAGTGCAATGAACTGCAATCTGTTGGGGTTCTTGGGGCAGTTGGCCTTCACATGCCCGAGCTCCTTACATTTAAGACATCACCCAGCTGACTGGTCACTGGGGCGAGGTGGGTTGCTGGAGAATGGTGTGGTAGGACGATAAGGTGTCTGGGGTTTTCCTTGGGGTGTAGGTGGGGCCTTGGGCTGCCCCCAGTGGTAGGGTGTTGTCTTGGGTTTCCCCTTCTGATATCCGCTTCAACTGCTACTAGCTTTCTTCTTTTCCGCCACCTCCACCCCATTGGTTCCGATCTCCCCCACCTCGATTACAGTGTTGGGCTTCCCATCTAGGATGTATCTTTCTATTTCCTCAGGAACACCCTCTAAGAACTGCTCCATTTGCATTAGGAGAGACAGATCTTCCAGAGATTTAACACTTGCTCCTGATATCCAGGCATCCCAATTTTTTTACAATGTGGTAGGCATGTCGGGAAAATGCCACGTATGGTTTCCACCTTAGGGTTCTGAACCACTGACGGGCATGCTCGGGTGTTAGCCCCATTCTAATTCTGGCCTTTTTAAAAAAAAGTTTGTACTTGTTCATGTGTTCTTTAGGCATTTCAGCTGCCACCTCTGCTAAGGTTCCACTGAGCTGTGGCCTCAGCTCCACCATATACTGGTCTATAGGGGTGTTGTATCCAAGGCAGGCCCTTTCAAAATTTTCTAAGATGGCCTCGGTATCATCGCCTACCTTGTATGTGGGGAATTTCTTGGAATGGGGAGCAGTACCTGGAGAAGGACTGTTAGGGTTACCTGTTGGACCCAGCTTAGCCTTTTCCAGCTCTAAGCGCTTTAGCTCTAACTCCATCTCCAAGCGCTTCGCCTGCATTTCCGCCTCCAAGCGCTTTAATTCCATTTGTCTTTCATGTTCCTTCTCTTTCTCTTCAGCCTCCAGTCTGGCTAATTCCAGTTTCTTCTGGACCTCACTTTCAGTCATCTTTGGTAACCTTCCTGCCCTTAGCCTAGCCTAGTCCGAGAGCTAGAAAAAAAACCCAGCTTGTGAATTCCCTTCCTATAGCTTAACTACTTTACCCTGAGGCAAAGAAAAAAAAACCCTCCAGCTGCTCTCAGATTAAAAAAAAAAAAAAGTGTCCTTTTAAAATCCTGAGGTCTGTGCTTCTGGTTCAAAATGATCCCACCATGCTGCCTCCCCGATCCTCCACCCCAGATTCGAAAGTATCTTCTTTCCTCATTGGTCCTTCTGGTTAGGTGCCAACTAGGTTATTTGACCTTCTTAACCCCTTACAGGTAAAGTGATTTAGTACAGCTGCCAAGAAGGGATTTTATGCTATCTTTCCTTTATATTTATGACAGAAGCCGTTTCATACCGCTAATCATTTTTGTTGCCCTTTTCTGAACCTTTTCCGATTCCTATATATCTTTTTTGAGATGGGGCAACCACATCTGCATACAGTATTCAAGATGTGGGCATACGATTGATTTATATAGAGGCAATATGATATTTTCTGTCTTATTATCTATGCCTTTCTTAATGATTCCCAACATTCTGTTAGCTTTTTTGACTACTGCTGCACATTGAGTGGATGTTTTCTGAGAACTATCCACAATGACTTCAAGATCTCTTTCTTGAGTGGTAATAGCTAATTTATACCCCATCATTTTATATGTATAGTTGGGATTATGTTTTCCAATGTGCATTACTTTGCATTTATAAACATTGAATTTCATCTGCCATTTTGTTGCCCAGTCACCCAGTTTTGAGAGCCTTTTGTAGATCTTTGCAATCTGCCTGGGACTTAACTATCTTGAGTAGTTTTGTATCATCTGCAAATTTTGCCACCTCACTGTTTATCCCTTTTTCCAGATCGTTTATGAATATGTTGAATAGGACTGGGTCCCAGCACAGACCCCCCCGGAGGTCACCACTATTTACCCCTCTCCATTCTGAAAACTGACCATTTATTCCTACCCTTTGTTTCCTATCTTTTAACCAGTTACCAGTCCATGAGATGACCTTCCCTCTTATCTCATGACTTAAGAGCCTTTGGTGAGGGACCTTGTCAAAGGTTTTCTGAAAATCTAAGTCCACTATATCCACTGGATCCCCCTTGTCCACATTCTTGTTGACCCCGCTCAAAGAATTCTAGTGGATAGGTGAGTCATGATTTCCTTTTACAACAAACAATGTTGACTCTTCCCCAACAAATTATGTTCATCTATGTGTCTGACAATATTGTTCTTATTATAGTTTCAACCAGTTTGCCCGGTACTGAAGTCAGGCTTACCAACCTGTAATTGCTGGGATCACTTCTGGAGCCCTTTTTAAAAATTGGCATCACATTAGCTATCCTTCTGTCATTTGGTACAGAAGATGATTTAAATGATACATTACAGACTACAGTTAGTAGTTCTGCAATTTCACATTTGAGTTTGTTCAGAACTCTTGGGTGAATACCATCTGGTCCTGGTGACTTATTACTGTTTAGTTTATCAATTTGTTCCAAAATCTCCTCTAATGACACTTCAATCTGGGACAGTTCCTCAGATTTGTCACCTAAAAAGAATGGCTCAGGTTTGAGAATCTCCCTCACATCCTCAGCTGTGAAGACCGATGCAAAGAATTCATTTACTTTCTCCGCAATGGCCTTATTGTCCTTGAGTGCTCTTTTAGTATCTTGATCATGCAATGGCCCCTCTGATTGTTTAGCAGACTTCCCGCTTCTGATGTACTTAAAAAAAAATTGCAATTACTTTTTGAGTCTTTGGCTAGCTGTTCTTCACAATTTTTTTTTTTTGGCCTTCCTAATTATATTTTTACACTTCATTTGCCAGAGTTTTTGCTCCTTTCTATTTTCCTCACTAGGATTTAACTTCCACTTTTTAAAGGTTGCCTTTTTGCCTGTCACTGCTTCTTTTACTTTGTTGTTTAGACACGGTGGCACTTTTTTGGTTCTCTATGTTTTTTTAATTTGGGGTATACATTTAATTTGAACCTCTATTATGGTGTCTTTAAAAAGTTTCCATGCAGCTTACAGGGATTTCACTTTTAATTTCTGTTTAACTAATCTCCTCATTTTTGTGTCATTCCCCTTTCTGAAATTAAATGCTACAGTGTTGGGCTGCTGTGCTGTTTTCCCCGCCACAGGGATGTTAAATTTAATTATATTATGGTCACTATTACCGAGCGGTCCAGCTATATTCACCTCTTGGACCAGATCCTGTGCTCCACTTAGGACTAAATCAAGAATTGCTTCTCCTCTTGTAGATTCCAGGCCTAGCTGCTCCAAGAAGCAGTCATTTAAGGTTTCAAGAAACTGTATCTCTGCATCCTGTCCTGAGGTGACATGTACCCAATCAATATGGGGATAGTTGAAACCCCCCATTATTATTGAGTTTTTTATTTTAATAGCCTCTCTAATCTCCCTGAGCATTTCACAGTCACTATCACCATCTTGGTGAGGTGGTCGGTAATATATCCCTACTGCTATATTCTTATTATTAGAGCATGGAATTACCATCCATAGAGATTCTATGGTACAGTTTGGTTCATTTAAGATTTTTACTTCATTTGATTCTACCCTTTCTTTCACAGATAGTGCCATTCCCCCACCATCATGACCTATTCTGTCCTTCCGATATATTTTGTATCCTGGTATTACTGTGTCCCATTGAATATCCTCATTCCACCAAGTTTCTGTGATGCCGATGTAAGCAGAGTCAGGATGAGCTCTACCCTGACATCTGGTGGTGAATTATGGTGAGTGTGGAAAAGAACTTTAGGGGCTGATCTTGTTTGCATAGGGCACACCCACCCCGCCTAGCATGAGCCCCAGGCAGCCCAAAATGGTCACTTTGGCAGCTGTGGGATCCCCAGTTTCTCTGTTATTGGGGCAGGAGGAATAAAGTGTTGTTACCCTTTGTAAAAGGTTCCTGCCGGGGCTCGACCCTCCAGGGCAGGAGGGGAGCCACAC
>NW_020664418.1:6547471-6561649 GCF_002925995.2 Terrapene triunguis | reverse complement strand
GCAGTTCAGGAGGCCAGGCCCTCTGGTGCAGGGGGGCTGGCTAAACAAGCAGTTCAGGAGGCCAGGCCCTCTGGTGCAGGGGGCTGGCTAAACAATACTCACTCCGGGTAAGCTCTGGCTGCGAGACCAGAGCGCTGGGTGAGGGGGAAGCCTGCCACCCGTGTGTGGGGTGGCAGGGGGGAACGCAGGCCCACCCACTCCACTGCGTTCCAGCCCGGGGCCCTAACAGCGGTTACTGCCGCTGCCGGTCAGTGGGGTATCCTGACCGAAACACACTGACATGGGTTCGCATGTCTCGACAGCCTGACCGGGGTCGGCTTCCCCCGGGCTACTTCCGATTTCCCCCTCAGGGCCTACCTCGTCCGCGGCACCGGGCAGGGTCCAGTCCACCAGCATAGGCTCCTCCCGGCCGGGGCTTGGTGGCAGGTCCGGCAGCTCCGTCGGGAAGTCCGGCCAGTTGTCCTCGGGCGGTTCCTCCGGGTAACAGCAGGGCCGAAGGGGTTCTGGTGCGGTCTCACCTTCGGGGTCGCTGTGGGGGGGTTCCAAGGGCTCCCCCCAATGACGGGAACGGACGGGCTCCGGCGGCTCTTCCTCGTAGTGAGCCCGGGGCAGCTCCGGCCAGCTAGGCGAATATCCCCGGGCCTCAGAGGTATCCTGGTCGGGAGCTCTTGGCCGCACGTCTGCTCCCTGCGGTGGCCGGCGCCTGACTGAGCTCTGGCTGCCAGGCTTTATACTTCCTGTCCCGCCCCTTGACTTCCGGGGGGCGGGGACAGGTGGCGGTGGCTCCGCCCACTCAGGTGTCTGCTCCAGTGCTCCCTCCTCTGGGCAGGAGGGGAGCCACACCGACTCACTACACCCTTATGTGAATCAAGGACAATGAAACTGTTTTATGACAAAGGGTCTCACCATCACCTAAGTATCACTCGCTAGACAAGGGACATGGGTTCCAAAACCCAGTGAATTGAGAGAGGCTGGGGCTAGGTATGTGTGCCTGATGGTATGGGGCCCTTTTGAGGGCCTTGAACACCAATTGCACTATCTTTTGCTCTCGCTTGCTCTCTTTCTCCTTCCCCCCGCCCTTGTTGAATAGCAGAGCTAATTTTGTTTCCATTAGGAGTCTAGCTAGAGGTTGCTGAGCTGAATTCACTTTGGGCCAATGGTGCACCAGCACTGGGGCTCCCCTACTACAAGCTGAAATCACTAAAAGAGCTAAAATTGCTGAGCTGAGATCACTGAGTGCAGTTTGTGGGACGGTTGGAGCGGCCCACAGAACACTGAGCGGAGCAGTTTGCGGGGACGGCTGGAGCAGTTCATGGGACAGCTGGAGGAGTGGAGTGGTTCGGAGCGGCTGGTAGAGCGGAGCCATTTGTTGTGAAGGCTGCAGCAGAACTCCATGGAGAGGCGGGGTAGTCAGCCTCGGACCACGTAAGGTGCCCCTTAACACCCCGTGTGCGCCCCCCCATTTCCACCCAGGCTGGGTGGGGGCGGGGGGTAAAACTCTGCAGATAAACTTTTGAACTCTGGGGAGGCACTGACCAGGGACAGAGACTTTTGGGTTGTTGGACTTTGGGGTGATTGGACTTAAGACCCTGAGGGGAAAAGGACACTGCCAAACTTACTTGGAGGTGGGTCTTTTGTTCATGGTTTGTGTTATGAATCCTGTTTGTGGTGTTTCCCCAACATAATGCCGCATTGTTTCTCTCCTTTATTAAAAGGCTTTTGCTACACTCAGACACCGTGCTTGCGAGAGGGGAAGTATTGCCTCCTAGAGGCGCCCGGTGGGGTGGTATGTAATTGTCCCAGGTCACTGGGTGGGGGCTCGAGCCGGTTTTACATTGCGTTATTGAAACAGAACCCCTAGATACTGAACCCGGCCCTTGTTGCTGCCAACTCAGAGGGGCAGAAGGGTTATACCTATTATATCAATATCCTCATTTAATACGAGGCACTCTAGTTCATCCATCTTATTATTTAGACTTCTAGCATTGGTATATAAGCATTTTAAAAACTTGTCACTTTTTAGCTGTCTGCCATTACATAATGTAATTGAATGGGACTTTTTTTATTTGACTGGTTCTCATCAGATCCTACCTGTATTTTATCATCTTCCATCCTCTCCTTCTTACTAGGAAATAGAGAATCTCCATTAATAGATCTTCCCCTAAGGGATGTCTCTGTAGGAACCACATGCTTCTCCACACCTGTCGGCTTTCCCCTATCCCTTAGTTTAAAAACGGCTCTATGACCATTTTTAATTTTAAGTGCTAACAATCTGGTTCCATTTTGGTTTAGGTGGAGCCCATCCTTCCTGTATAGGCCCCTCCCTTTCCCAAACATTTCCCCAGTTCCTAATAAATCTAAACCCCTCCTCCCTACACCATCGTCTCATCCGTTCATTGAGACCCTGCAGTGCTGGCCTTGCGTGTGGAACTGGAAGTATTTCAGAGAATGCTACCATGGAGGTTCTGGACTTCAATCTCTTCCTTAGTAGCCTAAATTTGGCCTCCGGGACCTCTCTCCTATCCTTCCCTATGTCATTGGTACCTACATGTACCAGGACTACCAGCTCCTCCCCAGTACTACACTGTCTAGATGTCTCGATAATCCACAACCTTCGCACCAGACAGGCAAGTCACTGTGCGGTTCTCCTGGTCATCACAAACCCAGCTATCTATGTTTCTAATGATCGAATCGCCCATTACTAATACCTGTCTTTTCCTAATAACTGGAAGGTATCCTCAGTGCTCTAATCTGGGCTATTGTCTATCCTCATGGGTAGTTTCCTGATCACACAGCTGTTGAATTAACCCAGTCTATGCATACAGTACAACTTTACAATGCTCAGATAAGCATACAGAGCATCTAGTATTTGTAGATTATTACAGGCAACTCCAAATACGTCATACCATGCTTACAATCAGAAACATGATATTGATTCCGATTGAATCTGCTAAATGCCAGGCACCATCACCACAGCTGAGTATGGATTACTGCCTGACTAAAATCTCAGCAGAAACCTGGCTTCTATCCATAATCAATGGCAAAGCCTTCCTTGGGCATCCAAACCTCACCCCCTAGAAGAATGAGTGGTAACCCTTACAGAATATCCTCCACAGATGGCCAACAGGGAATGAACCCAGCACTACTCTAGTGCTGCTACTATTTGAGCTAAAGGAGCATCTCTGTTAGGTGGAACCTCTTATCCTCTTATGTGAACTGGCAATAGGGGGAGACAAAGACCCAGATTCTCCTGTGGGTTGCAAGGAAACTTTTTAACTGAACTGCATTCTGACACAATCCTAGAATCATAGGTCTGGAAAGGACCTTGAGAGGTCATCTTGTCCAGCCTCCTGCATTGAGGCAACACCAAGTAAACCTAGTCCTAGACCATCCCTGACAGGTGTTTGTCCAATCCGTTCTTAAAAACCTCCAATGACAGGGATTCCACACCCTCCCTTGGAAGCCTATTCCAAAGTTTAACTATCCTAAATTATAGTTAGAATTTTTTTCCCTAATATCTAACCTAAATCTCCCTTGCTGCAGATTAAGCCCATTACTTCTTGTCCTGTCTTCAGTGGACACTGAGAACAATTGAACCCCATCCTATTAAACATGTTCAGTTTTTAAACCTTTCCTCAGCGGTCAGGTTTTCTAACCCTCTTATCATTTTTTGTTGTTCGCCTCTGTCTCTCTCCAATTTGTCCACATCCCAAGGACCAGCCACAACGTAAATATCAGGGTCCAATTTCCATCCACAGGCATGTGCATGTAATTCCAATGGGAGGTGTTAGCATGTAAGCGTGAAGATGGAATTTGAATCCTGGGTTTCACAAGGCAACAAAAGCTTTCAGTTAGAGAGAGAAGATTTGTTTATGGTTAATGGCAACCCCAAGCTATGCTTTCTCTGGGGGGTCCCTTTGAGGTGTTTGAGATGGGGCCTCCATCTGCTATTTCTGCTTGCATGACAATTGCTTTAAAGGGAGTGGGGTTAACACCAGCTATGGAGTAACTTTCCGATTGCTTGCCACGTCCCTTTGTGTTTTTCATGCATCCCTGTAACGAACTTGTTAGTGTATTAGCTCCTTCCTATTTCAGCCTGGCTGCCTTACAGTGAGTGACCCCATTAGGCAAGCTAACTGGATCAGAGCATTGTCTCGTCTCAGAGCCTGGCTCTCAGACAAGGAAGGAGAATGTGGAGGCTTGGTAAATTCACATGGAGCGAACAGTTCCTCTGCTGGCCAGTCATTTGTCAGAGCCCAACTGAAACCGCTCCCAGGTGACAGACCTGGAGCCCTACTATCCCTCGTAGGATATAAGTGACTCCCTCTGACTTACTCGTATCTTAGGCTAGGAGAATATAGCTCCTGAGCAGGTTCCCATGGGTAACTGGAGTATTCTGCCATTAATAATGTTATTACATCTTTGAGGAGGTAAAACTCAGTTAGGAACATAAGTGCTAGGAATTGTCAGACTGCATCAGACCTGAGGTCCAACTAGCCATGTGTAAGCAGAGTCAGGATGAGCTCTACCCTGACATCTGGTGGTGAATTATGGCGAGTGTGGAAAAGAACTCCAGGGGCTGATCTTGTTTGCATAGGCACACCCACTCGCCTGGCAGGAAACACAGCAACTGAAAGTGGTTACTTTGGCTGGTGTGGGATCCCCAGTTTCTCTATTATTGGGGCAGGAAGAATAAAGTTTTGTTACCCTGATTCTGTGAATCAAGGCCAGTGGAACTGTTGTATGACAGAAGGACTGAGTGAGTCCTTCACCATTACCTAAGTAGCACTTGCTTGACAAGGGGCATGGGTTACAAAACCCAGTGAATTGAGAGAGGATGGGGACAGGTATTTGTACCTGATGGTATGGGCCCCCTCTGAGGGTCCGAAACACCAATTGCACCACCTCCTCTCTCCACTGTGGAATGTTAGAGCTAACTTTGATTCCCTTAGGAGTCTAGTTACAGGCTACTGAGCTGAATTCACTTTGGGCCAATGGTGCACCAGCACTGGGGCTCCCCTACTATACTATGAGCTGAAATCGCTAAGAGCTGAAATCACAAAAGAGCTGATGTTATTAAGAGCTGAGATCACTGAGGCTATGTTAACTAGTGGGGGAGCCTGAAGCTATATTGCTCAGCAGCTGGCGGAGCAATTTGTGGGGACGACTGGAGGAGCAGCGAGCGGCGTGGAGCCTTGCGGGGCCGGTTGGAGTGGCCCAAGGAACGGCGAGCGGAGCTGTTTGCGGGGACGGCTGGAACGGCTCACAGGTCGGTGAGCAGAGCGGCGCGGCGCGGAGTGGAGCGGAGCAGCTTGTAGAGCGGAGCAGTTCGTGGGATGGCAGGAAAGTGGACTGGCTCGTGGTAAAGGCTGTGGCGGAACCCCCACGGAGAAACAGACGGCTGGCCAGCCTCGGATCACGTAAGGTGCCCCTTAACACCCTGCGTGCCCCCCCCCCTTTACTCTGGGGCTGCACTGACAAGGGGCAGAGACTTTGGGGGTTGTTGGACTTTTGGGACTTTGGGTGGTTGCTGGACCCCAGAGACTTTGGGGATGTTGGACTTTGGGGACTCTGGGTGATTTTTGGGTTGCTGGATTCAAGAACCAAAGGGAAAGGACACAGCCCAATTTGCTGGGGTGGGTTTTGCTCATGGTTTGTGTTATGAATCCTGTTTGTGGTGTTTTTTCCAATTTTATGCTGATGTCGTTTACCTCATGTTATTAAACATTTTCTGCTACACTCAGACTCCGTGCTTGCGAGAGGGGAAGTATTGCCTCTTAGAGGTACCCAGGGGGGTGGTATGTAATTGTCCCAGGTCACTGGGTGGGGGCTCGAGCCGGTTTTGCATTGTGTTATTGAAACGGAACCCCTAGATACAGAACCCGGCCCTTGTTGCTGCCAACTTAGATGGGCAGAAGGGTTACACATGTATCCTGTCTCTGACAGTTACCAATGTCTGATGCTTCAAAGGACAGTAGAAGAAATCCCATTGCAGTCAGATATGGGACAACATGTGCCCCATGAAGGTCCCATGCTGATCTCTAATATCGAGAGATTGGCTTAAACCCTAGACTCATAGACTTTAAGAGCCATCATTCCCCTGCTGTCTGGCCGGTGACAGCGGCAGGGAACGGACGCTGGGGAATGCTGGGGGAAAGCTCCTGGCAGAGCTATAAAGGAGACGCATTGTGTAGGGCATTGATACATTACTCGCAGTAATTTAAGTGTGGAGCAGCAATGGGACACACGTAACAAGAGGCTATCCATTAACAGAGGCAAGAGTCCCTTCGAAAACACACCATTTGTCTCCTGACGCGGGTAAAATGAGCCCTGAACGTTAAGGAACAGGCCAAGTGAACAGCAGACAACCCCGGGGGGAGGGCGCCGGGGGGGAGGGCGGCCAGAGTGCCGGGGGGAGGGCGGCGAGCCTGGCTGTGGCCCCGCTCTCCCCGGGGGCCGGAGCGCCGCGCTGCCCCCCTCCAGGTGCCGCCCCAAGCACCAGCTTGGTGGGCTGGTGCCTGGAGCCGGCCCTGTTGGCAACCTATCGCTTCACTACATCTCATGGCCCCTCTGTGCAGAAGGTGCTGACTCAGGAGCCTGGCCTACCCTTCATCATGGGCCCAGTCCTCTGAAGTGCTGTGTGACACCAGTTCTGAGCCTGGCGGCGAGGCTGTGCTGTCCCAGGAGCTGGCAGCGGCAGGTGCCATGACTCTGCACTTCTGCAGGGGCTGTATTGATGTGGCTGGGAAGCGTTTACCTTTCTTTGTTTCTGTGAGCGGTGCCTGCTCTGCATATGCCCCCCCCCAGCTGCAAAGTTGGCTTATTGCCTACAACCACTCTCTTCTCACTGGCACAGGTGGCTGGTTCCATCCCCTCCTGGCCCCATAGACCTGGGGCATGGCTGTCACTCAGAATGTGGCCTGATATTCATGGGGGCAGGATGTCCAGCGGAGGAAGGATGTGAATGGAAAGGCTGGGGGCTGGGCCTGTGGCAACACCTCTCATGCCAGCCTCCTCTCCCACACTACTAGGTGAGCCTGCCTGTGGATGGACAAGAGGACACATGGAGAAAGCATTTCCTAGTGGTTAGGGCTCTGCAGCAGACATCCTGGGTGACTGTGGGTGACGCTCTGTCCCTGAGGCTAGGTCTACACTGGGGTGTGTGTGTCAATTTAAGATATGCAAATTCAGCTACGCGAATAGCGTAGCTGAATTTGATGTATCCGATCCGACTTACCCCGCTGTGAGGATGGCGGCAAATCGACCGCCGCAGCTCCCCCGTCGACGGCGCTTATTCCTACCTGGGCTGGTGGAGTACGCGCGTCGATTCGGGGATCGATTGTTGCGTCCCGACGAGACGCGATAATTTGATCCCCGAGAGATCAATTTCTACCCGCCGATCCAGGCGGGTAGTGAAGACAAGCCCTCAGTCTTTCCCACCCTAATAGCGCTGCCATGCCATGCAGGGGCGGTGTGAGGTTAATACATTACAGCTTGGGAGATGCTCAGATTCTCAGTAATGGGGGCCATATAAGATGATGGCCATAATGATGCAGTAGCTCTCCAAAGCTCTTGGCAACAGGGCCGGCTCTGGCTTTTTTGCTGCTGGCTCTGGCTGCCCCCCCCCCCGCCGGAGCCCTGGGAGGAGGGCGGCGAGCCCCGGCGGGGGCTCCTCTCTCCCCCGGCGGCCAGAGTGCTGGGGGCAGGGCGGCGAGCCCGCTCTGCCCCCGGCGGCCAGGGGGAGGGCGCTGGGGGGGAGGGCGGCCAGAGCGCCGGGGGGAGGGCGGCGAGCCTGGCCGTGGCCCCGCTCTCCCCGGGGGCTGGAGCGCCGTGCCGCCCCCCTCCAGGTGCCGCCCCAAGCACCAGCTTGGTGGGCTGGTGCCTGGAGCCGGCCCTGTTGGCAACCTATCGCTTCACTACATCTCATGGCCCCTCTGTGCAGAAGGTGCTGACTCAGGAGCCTGGCCTACCCTTCATCACGGGCCCAGTCCTCTGAAGTGCTGTGTGACACCAGTTCTGAGCCTGGCGGCGAGGCTGTGCTGTCCCAGGAGCTGGCAGCGGCAGGTGCCATGACTCTGCACTTCTGCAGGGGCTGTATTGGTGTAGCTGGGAAGCGTTTACCTTTCTTTGTTTCTGTGAGCGGTGCCTGCTCTGCATATGCCCCCCCCCAGCTGCAAAGTTGGCTTATTGCCTACTTGGGGATCCCTCCATAGATTCATAGATTCATAGACACTAGGACTGGAAGGGACCTCGAGAGGTCATCGAGTCCAGTCCCCTGCCCTCATGGCAGGACCAAATACTGTTTAGACCATCCCTGATAGACATTTATCTAACCTACTCTTAAATATCTCCAGAGATGGAGATTCCACAATCTCCCTAGGCAGTTTATTCCAAAGTTTAACCACCCTGACAGTTAGGAACTTTTTTCTAATGTCCAATCTAAACCTCCCTTGCTGCAGTTTAAGCCCATTGCTTCTTGTTCTATCCTTAGAGGCTAAGATGAACAAGTTTTCTCCCACCTTCTTATGACACCCTTTTAGATACCTGAAAACTGCTATCATGTCCCCTCTCAGTCTTCTCTTTTCCAAACTAAACAAACCCAATTCTTTCAGCCTTCCTTCATAGGTCATGTTCTCTAGACCTTTAATCATTCTTGTTGCTCTTCTCTGGACCCTCTCCAATTTCTCCACATCTTTCTTGAAATGCGGTGCCCAGAACTGGACACAATACTCCAGTTGAGGCCTAACCAGCGCAAAGTAGAGCGGAAGAATGACTTCTCGTGTCTTGCTTACAACACACCTGTTAATGCATCCCAGAATCACGTTTGCCTTTTTTGCAACAGCACCACACTGTTGACTCATATTTAGCTTGTGGTCCACTATAACCCCTAGATCCCTTTCTGCCATACTCCTTCCTAGACAGTGTCTTCCCATTCTGTATGTGTGAAACTGATTGTTCCTTCCTAAGTAGAGCACTTTGCATTTGTCTTTATTAAACTTCATCCTGTTTACCTCAGACCATTTCTCCAATTTGTCCAGATCATTTTGAATTTTGACCCTATCCTCCAAAGCAGTTGCAATCCCTCCCAGTTTGGTGTCATCTGCAAACTTAATAAGCGTACTTTCTATGCCAATATCCAAGTCATTGATGAAGATATTGAACAGAGCCGGTCCCAAAACAGACCCCTGCGGAACCCCACTCATTATACCTTTCCAGCAGGATTGGGAACCATTAATAACTACTCTCTGAGTACGGTTATCCAGCCAGTTATGCACCCACCTTATAGTATCCCCATCTAAGTTGTATTTGCCTAATTTATCGGTAAGAATATCATGCGAGACCGTATCAAATGCCTTACTGAAGTCTAGGTATACCACATCCACCGTTTCTCCCTTATCCACAAGACTCGTTATCCTATCAAAGAAAGCTATCAGATTAGTTTCACATGATTTGTTCTTTACAAATCCATGTTGGCTATTCCCTATCACCTTACCACCTTCAAGTGTTTGCAGATGATTTCCTTAATTACTTGCTCCATTATCTTCCCTGGCACGGAAGTTAAACTAACTGGTCTGTAGTTTCCTGGGTTGTTTTTATTTCCCTTTTTGTAGATGGGCATCTCCATTGCCAGGAGAAACCCTGCATGGCTGAGCACTGGCGGAGCAGCTCTGCACCTTGTGGGGAAAGGGACTCAGGCTGGGCTGCACTCTTGAAGAGGCTGTGGGGGGCTGGATTGGTCCCTGGCCAGCCCCTGAATCTGGGGGCCACAAAGCTGACGCCACCCACATCACTAGTCCTGTGCCAAACACAGCTCAGCCACACCAGGAAATCCAGTTGGCTCCCTTTGGACCCATTGTGCCTTACAGGGGCTATTCCCATGGGGCTCTAGAGGGGAAGAAATTCAGTCATGTCCTCCATGCAGTTTCTATGGATTGTTCTTTTGGTGAGCGCAGAGGAGCCTCCATGCCCACCCTGAAAGACCAGGGCACTTGGCTCCCCCAAACCCACAGATCCCCCAAGAGTTTAAAGGACCCCTATAGGCAAGGGGTCTTTTAAAGGAGCCCCCTCTGCTCCCGATCCGGGAGATTGGGAAAATAGCACCTCTCAGCTCTCGATGTGGGAAATGGGGATAATAGCACCCCTCAGCTCCTGATCTAGGGAATGCGGATAATAGCACCTCTCAGCTCCCAACCCAAGAAATGAGGATAATAGCACCTCTCTGGTGCTGATCTGGGAAATGGGGTTTATAGCACCCCTCAGCTCCTGATCTGGAAAATTGGGATAATAGCTCCTCTCAGCTCCTGTGGGAAATGGGGATAATAGCACCTCTTAGCTCCCTATGTGTGAGATGGGGATAATAGCAATTCTCAGCTCCGGATACAGGAAATGGGGATAATAACCCCCCTCAGCTCCCGATCTAGGAAATGACGATAATAGCAACTCTCAACTTCTGATCCAGGAGATGGGATAAGAGCACTCCTCAGCTCTCGATCCAGGATTTGATGCTAATAGCACTCCTGAGCTCCTGATCTAGGAAATGGGATAATAGCACCTCTGAGCTTCTGATCCGGGAAAAGGGGATAACAGAACCCCTCAGTTCCTAATCCAGAAATTGGGGATAATAGCACCCCTCAATCTGGGAGATGGGGATAAAAGCAACTTTATCTGCCCATGCAGGAAATGGGGATAATAGTCCCTCTCAGCTCCCGATCCAGGAAATGGGGTAATAGCACCTCTCAGGGGACGATCTGGGAATTGCGGATAATAGCACCCCTCCACTCCCGATCAGGGAAATGGAGATAATAGCACCCCGAAGCCCACAATCTGGGAGATGGGAATAACAGCACCCCTCAGCTCCTGAGCCCTGAAATGGGGATAATAGCAAACCTTAGCTCCTGATCTGGGAAATGGGGATAATAGCACCTCTCAACTGCTAATCCGGGAAATGGGGATAAAAGCATCCCCCAGCTCCTTACCCAGGAAAAGAGGATTATAGCACCTCTCAGCTCCTAATCTGGGAAATGGGACTAATAGCACCCCTCAGTTCTCAACTTGGGAAATGGGGATAATAGCACCCCTCAGCTCCCAATTCAGGTAATGGGGATAATAAACCTCTCTGCTCCCGATCTGGGAGATTGGGAAAATAGCACCCCTCAGCCCCTGATCTAGGGAATGGGGATAATAGCACCTCTCAGGTGCTGATCTGGGAAATGGGGATAATAGCACCACTCAGCTCCCAATGTGGGAAATGGGGATAATAGCACCATTTAGCTCCCTATCTGGAAGATGGGGATAATAGCATCTCTCAGCACCCGATCTAGGAAATGGGGATAATAGCACCCGTCAGTTCTCGATCCGGGATTTGATGCTAATAGCACACCTGAGCTCCCAATCTGGGAAACGGCATAATAGCACCTCTCAGCTTCCGATACGGGAAAAGGGGATAATAGAAACCCTCAGCTCCTAATCCGGAAATTGGGGATAATAGCACCTCTCAAGTGGCAATCTGGTAGATGGGGATAATAGCAACATTTGCTGCAGATGCGGGAAATGGGGATAATAGCACCTCTCAACTGCTGATCTGGGAAATGGGGATAAGAGCACTCAGCTCTCAATCCAGGAGATGGCGATAATAGCACCCCTCAACTCTCGATGTGGGAAATGGGGAAAATAGAGCCCCTCAGCTCCCGAACTGGGAAATGGGGTAATAGCACCGCCAGGTGCTGGTCTGGGATATAGGGATAATAGCTCCTCTCAGCTCCCAACCCGGGAGATGGGGCTAATAGCATCCCTCAGCTCCCAATCAGGAAAATGGAGATAATAGAAAACCTCAGCTCCCGATCCAGGGAATAGGGATAATAGCACCCCTGAGCTTCTGATCTGGTAAAAGGGGAATAGCACACCTCAGCTCCCAACCCACGAGATGGGGCTATTAGCATCCCTCAGCGCCCAACCAGGAAAATGGAGATAATAGTACCCCTCAGCTCCCTATCCGGGTAACGGGGAAAATAGCACCCCTCAGCTCCCGATTCGGGAAATGGGATAATAGCACCCCTGAGTGTCCGATCCAGTAAAAGGGGATAATAGAATCCCTCAGTTCGGAATCTGGGAAATGGGGATAATAGAACCCCTCATCTCTGGATCCGGGAAATGGGGAAAATAGCACCTCTCAGCTCCCACACTGGGAAATGGGGATAATAGTCCCCTCAGCTCCTGATTCAGGAGATTGGGATAATAGCCCCCCTCAGCTCCTGATCCAGGGAATGGGGATAGAATTCCCCTTAGCACCCTAAGATCCTGATGTGGGAAATGGGGATAATAGCACCCCTCAGCTTCCGATCCGGGAGATTGGGTGGGATAATCTGGACTTCAGAAAAGCAGACTTTGACTCCCTTAGGGAACTGATGGGAAGGATCTCCCGGGAAGCTAATATGAGGGGGCAAGGAGTCCAAGCTGTACTTTAAAGAAGCCTTATTGAGGGCTGTAGTGGGGTGGTCACCCGCTCCGGCCCAGAAAGGGTTAAAGCCAGCCCTGGGAGAGGGCTGAGGCTGGGAAGGAAAGCCGGGGCTGATTGGGGAAGGCAGTAACAGCTGGGGCCACGCCCCAATCAGGCCCAGCTGGCCCCTATAAGAGGCTGTGAGCCAGAAGCCCAAGCAGTCTCTCTCTAGCTGTAGAGGGAGACGGGCCTGGCTGCAGGGAGCTAGAGACAGGGTACCTGAGTGGAGCAGGGCTGGGGAAAGGCAGAGGAGCCGGGGAGCTCCAGCCTGGAAAGCCCCAGGCTGCAGCCTAGCATAAGGCCTATTAGGTACTGGGTTGCAGGGGGCAACCCATGGGTAGGCAGAGGCAGCAGGTCCGAACCCCTTTGCCTGTGATGAGTGGCTGATATTGCAGTCTGCCCCAGTGAATGGGGGCTAGATGGAGACTGGGCAGTAGCCAAGACTGAGGCAAAGTGGGGATAGTGGGTGGGGGGGTTCCCCTGGGAGGGGGAGACCCAGAACTGTGGGGGTACTGCTGGGGGGCAGCACCCAGTTAAAGGGGCATCGGGGTCCTGGTAGGGACACGGGGGCCAGCAGTGGTGGCGAGACACCGACCTGAAGAAGGCGCTCCAAGGCTGGCAGAGCTAATTCCCGAGGACAACCAGCCGGAGGCGCCGCAGGGGTGAGTGCGCCAGCTTACAAGGGCGCAGGAACAAACCATCCTGAAGTGCAGAAAGAATAGCAAATATGGCTGGCGACCAGCTTTGCTTAACAGTGAAATCTTCCATGATCTTAAACTCAAAAAGGAAGCTTACAAGAAGTGGAAATTTGGACAGATGACTCGGGAGGAGTATAAAAATATTGCTAGAGCATGTAGGGGTGTAATCAGGAAGGCCAAGGCACAATTGGAGTTGCAGCTAGCAAGGGATGTGAAGGGTAACAAGAAGGGTTTCTACAGGTATGTTAGCAACAAGAAGAAGGTCAGGGAAAGTGTGGGACCCTTACTGAATGAGGGAGACAACATAGTGACAGATGATGTGGAAAAAAATTAAGTACTCAATGCTTTTTTTGCCTCGGTCTTCATAGACAAGGTCAGCTCCCAGACTGCTTGCTGCACTGGGCAAAACAGTATGGGAAGGAGGTGAGCAGCCCTCAGTGGTGAAAGAACAGGTTAAGGACTATTTAGAACAGGGGTAGGCAACCTTTCAGAAGCGGTGTGCCGAGTCTTCGTTTATTCTCTTTAATTTAAGGTTTCGTGTGCCGGTAATACATGTTAACGTTTTTTAGAAGGTTTCTCTCTCTAAGTCTATATTATATAACTAAACTATTGTTGTATGTAAAGTAAACAAGGTTTTCAAAATGTTTAAGAAGCTTCGTTTAAAATTAAATTAAAATGCTGATCTTACGCCGCCAGCCTGCTCAGCCCACTGCCAGCCTGGGGTTCTGTTCACCTAGGCCTGCAGTGGGCTGAGCAGAGCGACTCGAGGTCAGGGCAGAGGGCTGGGGTGTGTGTGGAGATGCAGGGCAGAAGGCTGGGTGTTGCGGGGGACTTGAGGTCAGGGCAGAGGGCTGGGGGGTGTGTGGAGATGCAGGGCAAAAGGCTGGGTGTGTGGGGGGGTTCAGGGCAGATGCCTGGGGTTGTGTGGAAGTGCAGGGCAGAAGGCTGGGTGTTGCGGGACAACTCAAGGTCAGGGCAGAGGGC
>NW_020664418.1:6510265-6547371 GCF_002925995.2 Terrapene triunguis | reverse complement strand
GGGGGATGTGGAGGTGCAGGGCAGAAGGCTGGGTGTTGGGGGGACTCGAAGTCAGGGCAGAGAGCTGGGGGGGATGTGGAGGTGCAGGGCAGAAGGCTGGGTGTTGGGGGCGACTCGAGGTCAGGGCAGAGGGCTGGGGGGCGTGGGGGGTGCAGGGTAGAAGGCTGGGGGTATGGGGGTGCAGGGCAGAAGGCTGAGTGTGTGTGGGGAGGTCAGGGCAGAAGGCTGGGTGTGTGGGGGGTGCAGGGCAGAAGGCTGGGTGGGTGTTGGGGGGAGGTCAGGGCAGAGGGCTGGGGGGGTGGGGTGCAGGGCAGAGGGCTGGGGTGCTCGGCTCGTGGGGGTGCTCCCAGCCCCCTGCCCTGAGCGGCTCATGGCAGGGGGCTGGGAGGGATATGCCCTGTTCCACCCCCTTCCCCCAGGCCCGTCCCTACCTCTCTCTGCCTGCTCTATGGAGCTGTGTGCAGCCTGCCGCTCTTCCCCCTCCCCCTCGCAAGGGCCATCCTGGCAGGGAGAGGGAGGAGGAGGGGCAGAGGGGCCGGAATGCACCAAGCTGTGGGAAAAAGCGGGGGAGGAGGGAAACTTGGCTGCCGCAGGACCAAGCTTCCCTCCTCCCCTGCTTCTTCTCCCAGTGTGGCGCTTTCCGGCCCCTCCGCCCCTCCTTCTCTCACCAGCAGGCAGCGTGCCATTCAGAATCAGCTCGTGTGCCGTGTTTGGCACGCGTGCTGTAGGTTGCCGACCCCTGATTTAGAAAAACTGGATGTGCACATGGGTCCAGATCTAATGCATCCAAGGGTGCTGAGGGAGTTGGCTGATGTGATTGCAGAGCCATTGGCTATTATCTTTGAAAATTCGTGGAGATCGGGGGAGGTCCCGGACGATTGGAAAAAGGCAGATATAGTGCCCATATTTAAAAAAGAGAAGAAAGAGAACCAGGGGAACTATAGACCGGTCAGCCTCACTTCAGTCCCCGGCAAAATCATGGAGCAGGTACTCAAGGAATCCATTTTGAAGCACTTGGAGGAGAGGAAGGTGATCAGGAACAGTCAACATGGATTCACCAAGGGAAAGTCATGCCTAACCAACCTGATTGCCTTCTATGATGAGATAACTGGCTTTGTGGATATGGGGAAAGCGGTGGATGTGATATATCTTGACTTTAGCAAAGCTTCTGATACGGTCTCACACAGTATTCTTGCCAGCAAGTTAAAAAAAATGGAATATAAGGTGGATAGAAACCTGGCTAGATTGTCGGGCTCAATGGGTAGTAATCAACGGCTCGATGTCTAGTTGGAAGCCGGTATCAAGCGGAGTACCCCAGGGGTCAGTCCTGGGGCCGGTTTTGTTCAACATCTTTATTAATGATCTGGGGATGATGGAATTAATTGCACCTCAGCAAGTTCGCAGATGACACTAGGCTGGGGGGAGAGGTAGATACACTGGAGGGTAGGGATAGGGTCCAGGGTGACCTAGTCAAATTGGAGGATTGGGCCAAAAGAAATCTGAGGTTCAACAAGGACAAGTGCAGAGTCCTGCATTTAGGAAGGAAGAATCCCATGCACCGCTACAGGCTGGGGACCGACTGGCTAAGCAGCAGTTCTGCAGAAAAGGACCTGGGGATTAAAGTGGAGGAGAAGCTGGATATGAGTCAACAGTATGCCCTTGTTGCCAAGAAGGCCAACAGCATATTGGGCTGTATTAATAGGAGTATTGCCAGCAGATCGAGGGAAGTGATTATTCCCCTCTATTCGGCACTAGTGAGGCCACACCTGGAGTATTGTGTCCAGTTTTGGTCCCCCCACTACAGAAGGGATGTGGACAAATTGGAGAGAGTCCAGCGGAGGGAAATGAAAATGATTAGGGGGCTGGGGCACATGGCTTACGAGGAGAGGCTAAGGGGACTGGGGTTATTTAGTCTGCAGAAGAGAAGAGTGAGGGGGGATTTGATAGCAGCCTTCAACTACCTGAAGGGGGGTTCCAAATAGGATGGAGCTCGGCTGTTCTTAATGGTGGCAGATGACAGAACAAGAAGCAATGGTCTCAAGTTGCAGTGTGGGAGGTCTAGGTTGGATATTAGGAAACACTATTTCACTAGGAAGGTGGTGAAGCACTGGAATGGGTTACCTAGGGAGATGGTGGAATCTCCATCCTTAGTGGTTTTTAAGGCCCGGCTTGACAAAGCCTTGGCTGGGATGATGTAGTTGGTGTTGGTCCTGCTTTGAGCAGGGGATTGGACTAGATGACCTCCTGAGGTCTCTTCCAACCCTAATAGTCTATGATTCTATGATTCTAAATGGGGATAATAGCCCCTCTCAGCTCCTTGTCCTGGAGATGGAGATATTAGCACCTCTCAGCTCCTGATCTGGGACATGGTGATAATAGCACCTCTCATCTTCCCACCTGGAAAATGGGGATAATAGCCCCTCTCACATCCCGATCTGGGAAATGGAAATAATAGCAACCTGCAGCTTCCAATCCGGGAGATGGGAATAATAGCCCCCCTCAGCTCCCGATCTGAGAAATGGGGATAATTGAACCCCTGAGCTCCGAATGTGGTAAATAGGGATAATAGCCCCCCTCAGAACCCGATCTGGAAGATAGGGATAATTGCACCTCTCAGCTCCCGATGTGGCAGATGGGGATAATAGCACCTCTCAACTGCTGATCCGGGAAATGGGGATAACAGCACCACTCAGCTCTCAATCCAGGAAATGGGGATTATAACATCTCTCAGCTCGCGAACTGGGAAATGGGGATAATAGCACCCCTCACCGCCCAATGTGGGACATAGGGAAAATAGCACCCCTGAGCTCCTGATCTAGGAAATGGGGATAATAGCACCTCTCAATTGCTGATCTGGGAATTGGGGATAAAAGCACCCCTCAGCCCTCGCTCCAGGAAAATGGGATTATAGCACCTCTCAGCTCCCAATCCAGGAAATGGAAATAATGTTCCCCCTCAGCCCCCAACCTGGGAAATGGGGATAATAGTACCCCTCAGCTCCCGATCCAAGAAATAGAGATAATAGCACCTCTCAACTACTGATCTGGGAAATGGGGATAACAGCACTACTCAGTTCTCAATCCAAGAAAAGGGGACTATAGCACCTCTAAGCTCGAGAACTGGGAAATGGAGATAATAGAATCCCTCAGCTCCCAATCCTGGAAATAGGGATAACAGCACTTCTCAGCTCCCGAACTGGGAGATGGGGATAATAAAACCTTTCAGCTCCCAATCCGGAAAATGGGACTAATAGCTCCCCTCAGCTCCCGATCTAGAAAATGGGGATAAATAGCACCTCTCAACTCCAAATAAGGGAGTTTGGGATAATAGCACCTTTCAGCTCCCAATCTTGGAGATGGGGGTAACAGCACCCCCCAGCTCCCGATGTGCAAATGGGGATATTAGCCCCCCTCAGCTCCCTATCCTGGAGATTGGGATAATAGCACCTCTGAGCTCCCAATCTGGGAGATGAGGATACTAGTACCTCTCAGGTCCCGATAGGGGAAATGGGGATAATAGCAAACCTCAGCCACCAATACAGGGAATAGTGATAATAGCACCCATGAGCTTCCGATCCTGGAGAATGGGATAATAGAACCCCTCATCTCCTAATCCGGGATCTGGGGATAATAGCACCCCTCAGCCCCCAACCTGGGAAATGGGGATAATAGCACCTCTAAGTTCCCGATCTGGGAAATGGGGATAATAGGACCCCTCAGCTCCTGATCCGGGACATGGGAATAATAGCATCCCTCAACTCCCTATCTGGGAAATGGGGAAAATAGCACCCTCAGCTATCGATATGGGAAAAGGGGATAATAGCAAACCTCAGTACCAATACAGGAAATAGTGATAATAGAACCCCTCAGCTCCTAATCCGGGAGATGGGGATATAGCACCCCTCAGCCCCTGACCTGGGAAATGGGGATAATAGGACCCCTAAGCTCCCGATCCGGGAAATGGGGATAATAGCACCACTCTGCTCCCAATCTGGGAAATGGGGATAATAGCCTCCCTCAGCTCCCTATTCAGAAAATGGGGATAATAATCCCCCTCAGCTCCCGATCTGGGAAACAGGGATAATAGCACCTGTCATCCCCTGACCCGGAAGTGGGGATAACAGCACCCCTCAGCTCCTGATCTGACAGATGGGGTTAATAGCACCTCTCAACGGGCTCCACCTAACGAAGAGAGGGAAGAGCATCTTCGCAAGCAGGCTGGCTAACCTAGTGAGGAGGGCTTTAAACTAGGTTCACCAGGGGAAGGAGACCAAAGCCCTGAGGTAAGTGGAGAAGTGGGATACCGGGAGGAAGCACGAGCAGGAGAGCGCAAGAGGGGAGGACTCCTGCCTCATACTGAGAAAGTAGGATGATCAGCGAGTTATCTTAAGTGCCTATACACAAAGGCAAGAAGCCTGGGAAACAAGCAGGGAGAACTGGAAGTCCTGGCACAGTCAGGGAACTATGATGCGATTGGAATAACAGAGACTTGGTGGGATAACTCACATGACTGGAGTACTGTCATGGATGGATATAAACTGTTCAGGAAGGACAGGCAGGGCAGAAAACGTGGGGGAGTTGCGTTGTATGTAAGAGAGGAGTATGACTGCTCAGAGCTCCGGTATGAAACTGCAGAAAAACCTGAGAGTCTCTGAATAAAGTTGAGAAGTATGAGCAACAAGGGTGATGTCGTGGTCAGAGTCTGCTATAGACCACCAGACAAGGGGGATGAGGTGGTCTAGGCTTTCTTCCGGCAACTAGCAGAAGTTGCTAGATCACAGGCCCTGGTTCTCATGGGAGACTTTAATCACCCTGATATCTGCTGGGAGAGCAATACAGCGGTGCACAGACAATCGAGGAAGTTTTTGGAAAGTGTAGGTGCAATTTCCTGGTGCAAGTGCTGGAGGAACCAACTAGGGGCAGAGCTTTTCTTGACCTGCTGCTCACAAACAGGGAAGAATTAGTAGGGGAAGCAAAAGTGGATGGGAACCTGGGAGGCAGTGACCCTGAGATGGTCGAGTTCAGGATCCTGACACAAGGAAGAAAGGAGAGCAGCAGAATACGGACCCTGGACTTCAGAAAAGCAGACTTTGACTCCCTCAGGGAACAGATGGGCAGGATCCCCTGGGAGAATAACATGAAGGGCAAAGGGGTCCAGGAGAGCTGGCTGTATTTTAAAGAATTCTTATTGCGGTTGCAGGAACAAACCATCCCAATGTGTAGAAAGAATAGTAAATATGGCAGGTGACCAGCTTGGCTAAACAGTGAAATCCTTGCTGATCTTAAATGCAAAAAAGAAGCTTACAAGAAGTGGAAGATTGGACAAATGACCAGGGAGGAGTATAAAAATATTGCTCAGGCATGCAGGAGTGAAATCAGGAAGGCCAAATTACACTTGGAGTTGCAGCTAGCAAGAGTTGTTAAGAGTAACAAGAAGGGTTTCTTCAGGTATGTTAGCAACAAGAAGAAAGTCAAGGAAAGTGTGGGCCCCTTACTGAATGGGGGAGGCAACCTAGTGACCGAGGATGTGGAAAAAGCTAATGTACTCAATGATTTTTTTGCCTCTGTCTTCACGAACAAGGTCAGCTCCCAGACTGCTGCACTGAGCAGCACAGTATGGGGAGAAGGTGACCAGCCTTCTGTGGAGAAAGAAGTGGTTCGGGACTATTTAGAAAAACTGGACGTGCACAAGTCCATGGGGCCGGATGCGCTGCATCCGAGGGTGCTAAAGGAGTTGGCGGATGAGATTGCAGAGCCATTGGCCATTATTTTTGAAAACTCATGGCGATCGGGGAGGTCCCGGATGACTGGGAAAAGGCTAATGTAGTGCCCATCTTTAAGAAAGGGAAGAAGGAGGATCCTGGGAACTATAGGCCAGTCAGCCTCACCTCAGTCCCTGGAAAAATCATGGAGCAGGTCCTCAAGGAATCAATTATGAAACACTTAGAGGAGAGGAAAGTGATCAGGAACAGTCAGCATGGATTCACCAAGGGCAAGTCATGCCTGACTAACCTAATTGCCTTCTATGATGAGATAACTGGCTCTGTGGATGAGGGGAAAGCAGTAGATGTGTTATTCCTTGACTTTAGCAAAGCTTTTGATACGGTCTCACACAGTATTCTTGCCGCCAAGTTAAAGAAGTATGGGCTGGATGAATGGACTGTAAGGTGGATAGAAAGCTGGCTAGGGCTCAACGGGTAGTGATCAATGGCTCCATGTCTAGTTGGCAGCCGGTTTCAAACGGAGTGCCCCAAGGGTCGGTCCTGGGGCCGGTTTTGTTTAATATCTTTATTAATGATCTGGAGGATGGTGTGGACTGCACTCTCAGCAAGTTTGCAGATGACACTAAACTGGGAGGAGTGGTAGATACACTGGAGGGTAGGGATCGGATACAGAGGGACCTAGACAAATTAGAGGATTGGGCCAAAAAAAACCCTGATGAGGTTCAACAAAGACAAGTGCAGAGTCCTGCACTTAGGACGGAAGAATCCCATGCACTGCTACAGACTAGGGACCGAATGGCTAGGTAGCAGTTCTGCAGAAAAGGACCTAGGGGTCACAGTGGATGAGAAGCTGGATATGAGTCAAAAGTGTGCTCTTGTTGCCAAGAAGGCTAACGGCATTTTGGGCTGTATAAGTAGGGGCATTGCCAGCAGATCGAGGAACGTGATCGTTCCCCTTTATTCGACATTGGTGAGGCCTCATCTGGAGTACTGTGTCCAGTTTTGGGCCCCACACTACAAGAAGGATGTGGAAAAATTGAAAAGAGTCCAGCGGAGGGCAACAAAAATGATTAGGGGTCTGGAGCACATGACTTATGAGGAGAGGCTGAGGGAACTGGGATTGTTTAGTCTCCAGAAGAGAAGAATGAGCGGGGATTTGATAGCTGCTTTCAACTACCTGAAGGGGGGTTCCAAAGAGGATGGAGCTCAGCTGTTCTCAGTGCTGGCAGATGACAACAAGGAGCAATGGTCTCAAGTTGCAGTGTGGGAGGTCTAGGTTGGATATTAGGAAACACTATTTCACTAGGAGGGTGGTGAAGCACTGGAATGTGTTACCTAGGGAGGTGGTGGAATCTCCTTCCTTAGAGGTTTTTAAGGCCCGGCTTGACAAAGCCCTGGCTGGGATGATTTAGTTGGGAATTGGTCCTGCTTTGAGCAGGGGGTTGGACTAGATGACCTCCTGAGGTCCCTTCCAACCCTGATATTCTATGATTCTATGATTCAACTGCTAATCCGGGAAAAGGGGATAAAAGCGCCCCTCAGCTCTGGACTCAGGAAATCGGGATAATAGCCCCCCTCAGTTCCTGATCTGGGAAATGGGGATAATAGAACCCCTCAGCTCCCGAACTGAGATATGGGGATAATAGCACCCCTCAACTCCCTATCAAGGAAATGGGGATAACAGCACCACTCAGCTCCTGATCTGGGAAATGCGGATAATAGCTCCTCTCAGCTCCTCATCCCAGAAGTGAGGATAATAGCACCTTTCAGCTCCCAATCCTCGAAATGGGATAATAGCAATTCTCAGCTCCCAATACAGAAGATGGGGAAAATAGCACCCCTCAGCTCCCGATCTGGGAGATGGGACTAATAGCAGCTCTCGACTCCTGATCGGGAAATGGGGATAATAGCATCTCTCAGCTCCAGATCTGGGAGATGAGGATAATAGCAGCTCTCAACTGCTGATCCGGGAAATAGGGATAAAAGTGCCCCTCAGCTCCCAATCTGGGAAATGGGGATATTAGCCCCTCTCAGCTCCTGATCTGGCAGATGGGGATAATAGCACTTCTTAGCTCCCGATCCAAGAGATGGGGGAAATAGCATCTCTGAGCTCCCAATTTGTGAGATGGGGATAATAGCTCCCTTCAGCTCCCAATCCGGGGTATGGGGACAATAACACCTCTCAGCTCCCGACCTAGGAAATGGGGATAATAGCACCCCTTAACTCCTGATCCGGGAAATGGGGATTATAGCACTTCTCAGCTCTTGATCTGGGAAATAGGGTAAGAAAACCCCTGAGCTCCTGATCTGGGAAATGGGGATAGTGGCTCTCCTCAGCTCCTGATCCGGGGTATAGGGATAATAACACATCTTAACTCCTGACCCAGGAAATGGGGATAATAGCACCCCTTAACTGCCAATCCGGGAAATGGGGATATTAGCACCTCTCAGCTCCCGATCTGGGAAATGGGTATAATAGCATCCCTCAGCTCCTGATCCAGGAGATGAGGATAATAGCATCTCTCAGCTCCTGATCTGGGAAATGGGGATAATGGAACCCTTCAGCTTCCAATCTGGAGTATGGGGCTAATAGCCCCCCTCAGCTCCCGATCTGGGAAATAGGGATTATAGCCCCCCTCAGCTCCCGATCCGGGGAATGGGGATAATAGTACCCCTCAGCTCCTGGGGTAGTTGTGAGACAGCACTCAGACTTCACTCCTGTGAAAATTAAGGATTATGTCTACAGAGCAGGGTTTCACTTGTGTGCTGTGAATAAGGCCAGGGTTCACACAGTGAACAGCGTGAAGAAAATGAAATATTGAATAGCTGATCATTCAGTGAGCAGTATTTATCCTGTGCACTGAATGGGACAGGGAGCTGTAGAAAAAATACTGTGTGATCATGTAACTAAAGATAATGCATATGCATTATGATACTATCCGGCTGAATTAAGGTTGCACAAGTGGCCTTGATTTGGGATTTCCTTACCATTGAGAGCTTGACTTTTCAAGCTTCGTAGTTTTCTTTTAACATAGTTTTTGTGTGTGTCATATCTATGCATTGTACATTAGTGAGGATGAGTGACCCAGTTCGGACGCAATGAGAAGAGAACCAGGCCTTCCTCCCAAAGATGAGCCACAGTGGGAATCTTGCAGAAGGTTTGAAAATATTCAGTTTGGTGCTTTGATTGCTGTTGTTGATGTTCATGGGATCTGAAGCTGCCTGGGTGTATTTTCAGCCAAAATGAAGACAAGATATACTGGGAATGTGTGATGGGTTCCCCGGGGGGGCAACCTGGAAGTGGGGTACCGCTGAGCCCTCTGGCTTACCAAGCAGGGCTCCCTCTCACACTGTGATGCCGTGACATGCTGCAAACCCCTCCAGGTACTGCACTTACACAGACATCCACAGGCATGGACACACCCAGCTGAGTTACATGAATGCTTTTGCCAGCCACTTATAAACCAACAATAGAGAGGCTTCAGCCAATTCCCCCAGCTTAGAACCTCAGCGCTGTACTGTCTTGCCCTGGTCAGAAGTCTGACCAATGTAAGTTTATAACCCCATCTGCCCCTCCCTCAGTGTGAAGAGGACATGCACCAGCTTTTGTACACTGAGCAAATTTTCCAAGCACTTCAACCAAAACACACTGTTTAAGGTAAAATATAAAACAGATGTATTAACCACAGAAAGATAGATTTTAAGTGATTATCAGTAGTAAGCATACAGACCTAAGAAATAAATGTAGAATTGCAGTGTGAGTTCTATAAACTAGATAGGATTTGAATCAAGCAGTGTCTCACCCTGATAAATAATATAAGTAGGTTACAGATCTTCCATACAAAGGCTGGAACTCTCCTTCAGCCTGGGACCACCTCTCCAGTTCAGTCTTTGTCCTCCATACGTGTTTTCCGGTGTGTTGAGTTATGTGGGCAGTGAGGCCAAATAATGATGTCATGTCCCCTTTTTTACAGGTTCTTCCAGCTTGTTGGAAAAATCTTTTGCTATGACATAAATCAAGCAATGTCCATTGTCTACGTGCTTCCTCTAAGAAGTCTTCATTTTATACAGATCCTGTGATAATTCTTGGTAGTGTGGATTCCCCTTAATGGGCCAGTCACATTGTCTGTCTTCATCATTGTTGTACCTGAAATGCTGGTTGTGGGTGTTTTCAACTTCACAACATATTTCAGTAACACAGAGATAGCAAAACTTTATAACTGCACATACAATAATAGCACATACAAGCCAACAGAATATTAGTGTTCAACAGATCAAGACTTTTAAAATAATATTTCACAAGGCAGACTTTGTACAAAACATATAATTGTATGACAGTGGTAAATATGGGGGTTCTAGGGTGGTACTTTGGTCACAGCGTGCCGCAGAATGTCAAGAGAAAACCTCTCCAATTTCCTGCTAGATTTCCTGAGGGATCTGGATAGCTTGGAGGAATTTCATAGTAACACGCAAACTGAACAGAACTTCCATCACTAGAGATGGGCACATTGCAATATTAGTATCTGGATTTGGATTTCAAACCCAGCAAAGTTCAGCACTGTGGTGTTGTTTCAGCTTATTACAGAGAAGAGTTGAGTGAAAAACAAGGATAAAAGGGAATGAAAATGTGTATTTTTCTCTTTGTAGTAGAGCTGGTGGAGATGTTTTGAACAGTTATTTTTTCTCAATGTTTAGAATTTGATTTTAAAGAGATGAATATTTTCATTCATATTTTTAAAATCAAATATACATTTTGGAGAATGTCCCCTCCCCATCACAATTTGAAACATTTCAATGAATTCTATTGGAAAGATAGGGTCCATTAGCAAAATGGGGACCCAGGTCTGGATTTCTAATCATCCCACAGTGGAGGGCTGTTTGCATCCATGGTTTTGATTTGGTCTCAGTTTAGAAGTATGAGCAACAAGGTGATGTCGTGGTGGGAGTCTGCTATAGACCACCAGACAAGGGGGATGAGGTGGACGAGGCTTTCTTCCGGCAACTAACAGAAGTTACTAGATCACAGGCCCTGGTTCTCATGGGAGACTTCAGTCACCCCGATATCTGCTGGGAGAGCAATACAGCGGTGCACAGACAATCGAGGAAGTTTTTGGAAAGTGTAGGGAACAATTTCCTGGTGCAAGTACTGGAGGAATCAACTAGGGGCACAGCTCTTCTTGACCTGCCGCTCACAGACAGGGAAGAATTAGTAGGGGAAGCAAAAGTGGATGGGAACCTGGGAGGCAGTGACCCTGAGATGGTCGAGTTCAGGATCCTGACACAAGGAAGAAAGGAGAGCAGCAGAATACGGACCCTGGACTTCAGAAAAGCAGACTTTGACTCCCTCAGGGAACGGATGGGCAGGATCCCCTGGGAGAATAACATGAGGGGGAAAGGAGTCCAGGAGAGCTGGCTGTATTTTAAAGAATCCTTATTGCGGTTGCAGGAACAAACCATCCCAATGTGTAGAAAGAATAGTAAATATGGCAGGTGACCAGCTTGGCTAAACAGTGAAATCCTTGCTGATCTTAAATGCAAAAAAGAAGCTTACAAGAAGTGGAAGATTGGACAAATGACCAGGGAGGAGTATAAAAATATTGCTCAGGCATGCAGGAGTGAAATCAGGAAGGCCAAATCACACTTGGAGTTGCAGCTAGCAAGAGTTGTTAAGAGTAACAAGAAGGGTTTCTTCAGGTATGTTAGCAACAAGAAGAAAGTCAAGGAAAGTGTGGGCCCCTTACTGAATGAGAGAGGCAACCTAGTGACAGAGGATGTGGAAAAATGTACTCAATACTTTTTTTGCCTCTGTCTTCACGGACAAGGTCAGCTCCCAGACTACTGCACTGGGCAGCACAGCATGGGGAGGAGGTGACCAGCCCTCTGTGGAGAAAGAAGTGATTCAGAACTATTTAGAAAAGCTGGACGAGCACAAGTCCCTGGGGCCGGATGCACTGCATCCGAGGGGCTAAAGGAGTTGGCGGGTATGATTGCAGAGCCATTGGCCATTATCTTTGAAAACTCATGGTGATTGGGGGAGGTCCCAGATGACTGGAAAAAGGCTAATGTAGTGCCCATCTTTAAAAAAGGGAAGAAGGAGGATCCGGGGAACTACAGGCCAGTCAGCCTCACCTCATACCCTAGAAAAATCATGGAGCAAGTCTTCAAGGAATCAATTCTGAAGCATTTAGAGTAGAGGAAAGTGATCAGAAACAGTCAGCATGGATTCACCAAGGGCAAGTCATGCCTGACTAACCTAATTGCCTTCTATGAGGAGATAACTGGCTCTGTGGATGAGGGGAAAGCAGTGGACGTGTTATTGCTTGACTTTAGCAAAGCTTTTGATACGGTCTCACACAGTATTCTTGCCGGCAAGTTAAAGAAGTATGGGCTGGATGAATGGACTATAAGGTGGATAGAAAGCTGGCCAGATCGTCGGGCTCAACGGGTAGTGATCAATGGCTCCATTTCTAATTGGCAGCCAGTATCAAGTGGAGTGCCCCCAGGGTTGGTCCTGGGGCCGGTTTTGTTCAATAACTTCATTAATGATCTAGAGGATGGTGTGGACTGCTCTCTCAGCAAGTTTGCAGATGACACTGAACTGGGAGGAGTGGTAGATACGCTGGAGGGTAGGGATAGGATACAGAGGCATCTAGACAAATTAGAGGATTGGGCCAAAATAAATCTGATGAGGTTCAACAAGGACAAGTGCAGAGTCCTGCACTTAGGACGGAAGAATCCCATGTACTGCCACAGACTAGGGACCGAATGGCTAGGCAGCAATTCTGCAGAAAAGGACCTAGGGGTTACAGTGGACGAGAAGCTGGATATGAGTCAACAGTGTGCCCTTGTTGCCAAGAAGGCTAATGGGAATTTGGGCTGTATAAGTAGGGGCATTGCCAGCAGATTGAGGGACATGATCAGTCCCCTCTATTCAACATTGGTGAGGCCTCATCTGGAGTACTGCATCCAGTTTTGGGCCCCACACTACAAGAATGGTGTGGAAAAATTGGGAAGAGTCCAGCGGAGGGCAACAAAAATGATTAGGGATCTGGAGCACATGACTTATGAGGAGAGGCTGAGGGAACTGGGATTGTTTAGTCTCCAGAAGAGAAGAATGAGCGGGGATTTGATAGCTGCTTTGAACTACCTGAAAGGGGGGGATCTAGACTGTCGGAGAAAAACTGAGTTCTCACTTTTTGTTTGGGTACAGCAAGTCAGATGCTTTATTAACTCTCACAATTGTGCAGAGGGAGAGAGCTAAGCAGGTCTCTCTCAACAGTAAACAATTACAGCAAGCATTTATACCTTTTGTTACAGACAATAATGAGCAACAACTGCATTTTGTTTATACATAGGTCATTCTGATATCTTGTTTTGCTCACTAATGTAGACTCTTAGTCTACATTCCATATTATCTACACAAGGTCGCAATAACTTCTCACACAGTTCTTTCTCACCCGCCTCACACAATCCTCGCTTCTACAAATCTCGCGTTATCAGGGCTACAGTTAGCCTGACTCTTGCTAACAAACTGTCATGCATTGCAGTTCTTTTCTGACAGTTCTGTTTCTGCTTCCACAACCCCCCCTTTTGTACTTCTAGTACAACAAACATTCTCAAACCTCTATTTGCATCAAGTCCTGGACTTCAGATTCTACATCAGATGCAACAATCTTAGGGGTTCTGATTGGATGTAATGACAATGCATGATTAGCATAAACATGAAAGGTATTACTATTATTACATCTTTTACAACAATAATAACATAATCCTAAACTAACTAGTAGCAACACAAGCAATAACATTCCCATAGCAATAATATAATGGGGTTGTTGTACAGTCTTAGTCACAAAGCACAATACATCATACTTAGTACATAAAGTGGATACTCTATAAGCTGTCTGGAAAGCATACTTTTCAACTTGATATATATTTTGAAGCATGTGAATTTGCCCTTGTACTTCAGAGATTTTTTTGAATCTCTGGTAACAGTGAAAACAAATTCTGAAATCTATCAGGTACTAAACTAGTCCAATTAAAGGGTATCTGGAACCTAAGGGCTACTTGGAAAACTCTATCTGCAGGCCAGTAAATAATATGATTGCCTGCAGTGGTAATGAGATTAAAATGCATGTCTTGTAATGTGGTGTCATTAACATACACACAGCTATCATTAGCTTGAAAAAGTAAGTGTCCTGTCAGGGTAGTTCCTTGTCCCCTACCCTCCCAGCAAACGTAGTCATAAACAGTGACAACTTCTCCTGGCTTCAGTTTACGGATACACTGAAGCTGTGGGGGTTCTAATGGCCAAAATGTCCATAGACTACCTAACCCCATCCAAATGTCAGGTGTAATCCCAGGAGCACTGACTAAAAATCGATTGGGCATACCAGGAGGTCTAATTTCCCAGATGTTTCGGTGAATTACCCAATCCCACATGCATCCTCCCCATGGACCCGGCAGGATTCGGTATGTGGGAGCCCACACCCCCTTTACCGGTCCATATGCTTGGAAGGAGCATTGAGAACGTCCGCACTTCCACCCAAAAAGTTTCCAAGTAAGTCTCCATGGCCACAGATCAGATGGTACTCCTGATGTGTCTGTAAGGGCAGTGGGCCAAGCCTGATGTTCTAGATCATTCCGAATGGCCATCAGCTAGTCATTCAGGAAATCCTGAATCTCTGAACATGCTAGATCCCACTGCAATGCCTTCCCAGCCTCAGTGATATTCAATACCATCTCTGTCAGCAACTTCTGGGTCATTGAACTAAGGCGGAAATAACATGTAACTCACCAACTCCAGCCTGTACCTGGGTTAGTTGTGCTCCAGAAACAAGGCCAATGGCCTTCTCTAGTTGCCCCAATTTCTCATCATGTTCTTGGTTCTTAAAAATATTCCAAACTGCTGCTGCACTATTGGCCCCATCCCACAGGGATCCGGTCAAATCTCTCTTCTTTCTAGAAGAAATAACCCAAGCCCTCTGTTGTGCTAATCTAATGGCAGCCCCCTGTGAGCAATTTGGGTATTCGTTTAATTGTTCACTAATATGGGATATCCTGAACCTTAAAAATATATATTTTCAAACAATATTTAAATAAATCACTAAAGTGTGAAGGCCTTGGCCATTGGTTTTATCAAATATGTGGCACTGTCTGTATTTGGATGTATTACAGGGGTAATAGTGTAATGGAGGAGATGGCAGGGGCAATGGCAACAAGGTGCCTTTGGTACTTATCATTTAAAATCCAATTAGGGAGGGCAATACATGCTGAAGGACTTATCCAAAACACAGGGCGCAGCCTGTAGAATAAACCCCAAAATCCAATCAATACCACGTTCCCAAGCATGGGTCCCACAAGTTTCTTTCTGCTAGTGTATAATTCTTTGTTTCTTCACCAGGGTCAGTTCTTAATGTCTCTTGTAGTCAGGAATCCCTGGACTTTGTGGTTTCAATGAAGCAAGTGTTCCTTCTTCTCTTTTCCTGAAACAGTGTGGTTTAGCATCATACAGGGGAGAGGTTACTAGCACATCACCCTGTAATGGTTTTGCTTCTTCTAGGAAAATCCAAAGGCACAGTAGGTCTGTCAGTGGACAAGGGAGAGGTTACTAGCACTTCACCTTGTTTTTCCTTCCCTGCTGTCCAGGAGGCACAGCAGAGCTAGCAGGAGAAATAGGCTGATCAGCAGCTGGAAAGTCCTCCCGAGGTGGAGGGGTCTTTTTGCAGTGAGAAGCATGGGTCCAGGTGGGCAGTCCTTGGCACTTCACAGCAGTGTTGGTGGTTAACAGGACTTGGAAAGGGCCTTTCCAGTGTGGAGCCAAAAGCAGTCTTTCGTTGATGGACTTTTATGTAGACTCAGTCTCCTTGTTTCAATGAATGGCAGGGCTGCTAGGGTCTTTGGGGAGCACTTCTTTTATCTGTGAGAAAAGAAACCTAACACATTTCATTAGTGCCTGGCCGTGTTTTGCAGATCTCAGTTGCTTGGGCACATTCAGGCCCCCCTTTTTTGTGGCTGTCAGCCAGGTCTTATCTTTGAACTGAGCTTGCTAGCTATTTTTTCCTCAATTAACTCATTCCGTGCCTTTTTCCTCTTCTCCCTTTCTCGGCTTCTTTTAACCTACAAAGGAAACTTTCACTCTTCACTTATACACTTTTTCCCAACAATGAACACATACACATTACAGTACACTAGTCTTATTATTCAATGTATGCCATGTACACTCTTCCAGTAAAAATAACTTTATTACAGAGCTTTGGAGCAACAAACCGGGACAAGCACACCCACTTTTGAGGAGTTCACTCGGTACAACCTCAGGTGTCCAATCGCTTTCCCCCCTCCCCAGCCCTCTGGCTAGAAATCTGAGGTAGCCAGAAGGATCCCATGGGCAATATGGGGAGTGGGTTAACCTTCCATGTCCTTGCTTCCAAAGACTGTTGGTATGCAAATTTTAACAACAATTTTTCAATTAAAAAAATCTGGCCAATGAAGTTTCTTTTTCTTACTTAAGCAAATGTATTAGACTTTAGTATATCACATTTTCCTGATTTATCCAAACACTTTGTATTCCAAGTTGAACAAAACAAGTATCTGCTTTTTGATTTAACCCTTCTATTTAATTTTGAACTAGATTGTCTTATGAAAATATTAAACCCAACAATTCTGGCCACAAGACAAACACCACAAGACAGGACAAAGAACACAAAAATAATTTCTATTGTACCAGTAAATGCATGGTACATTGAATGCTGTTCAGCTGGCATCCGTTTTCTCTGATGATCTGAAAGACAAAAGAACAGAGGTCTACCCCTTCTGGGCAGTCAGTCATTGCTTAAAATATTTCCTTTATATACACATACTCTTGTTGATTTCAGGCAAAACAGAGGAATTACCCCATATTTCCTTGTATTTGTTTCATAGGCAGCTAAGGTTTCAGTGGTTTCTACCTTATTAGTTAGAAAATTGCATTAATACAGATGCTTTCTGGCTTGCTTCCAGATCCAAAGCTATCCACAGCTTAAAAATTCTTACTTTAAAAGGGACACAATTAACTTTCCCAGACTTTTGATTGCCTTTTACTTCTAACTCCTGCTTTCAAACACACAGTGATCTGAACAAGACAACACAACCTATATTGGTAGGTTTGCATTTCTTTTACCTCTGCTACAATATACACTGCACATGTTCTGGGGAAAATGCACATCCTATCCACAATTCAATTTCCACAACACTAGCCACATCAATTTCTACACAAGGTGTAACTATTTCTTTTGTGCTTACAAAATCTCTATGCACCCCTAGTAAAGTGACAGCTCGACCACACAGAGCCAGGGGCACTGTCCTTCTCTCTCTTTTTACCAGATCTTTTATCTGCTATTTTGTTACCCAAAAACAAATTCAAATCTTTTATTCTCCTGGCTTTGACTACCCTGCTGCAGCCACAACCTTTGGTCTTTAGTTAAAACATTTTAAATCTTGTAAAGCATTAAGTCACCTTAAGGATTAAATGCTAAATACCTTAAACAACACTAGTCTCCTGGGTCTGGCAAAAGTATTCTCAGTTTTGCAACGTTAAAACAATACCAATTCATCTCAAACTTATAAAACACAGATTGTACACAGCAGGAGTGTTCTTCAGCAAATTAGACTAACGTATTCATAGTCGAATAATTCCACTTAAATAACCTCTTGCCTGAATTACTTACAGACATTCCTACCAAGTTTCACTGCTTGATTCCCTCTAGCAACTACAGAGTTAACTTCTCACTCTCTTTTCTTAAATCACTTGCTTGTCTCCCAAACCGACACCCAATCAACTCAGATTTTACCATTCCAATTATTGTCCTGGGGATTTGAAATCCCCATACTTATAATTAATTACTCTTTTCCTTCCACTATGCCCTCAAAATTTCCAACCTGTTTTCCAATCTCTCTATCTGTTGCCTGCCCGCTTGGGCCCGATCCTGCTTTGCTCGCTGAACCGTCCCTTCCATGGGCACCGGCTTTTTCACTACCAATTTAGATAGGAGGGTGGGCTTCTCAACTAGCCTCCACCCTTCCTGGTCTCTTCTCTTAAACATTCTTACTCACAAGGCTACCCGAGTCCTCCCTCGTGAGGCTTGCCACTTGGGCAAAACGCATGGCCCATTGGCGTTTAACTATTCAATTTTCTCTTGTGGCAAACACACTGCTCTTACAGCATATGCAAACACAAATGGTTAAATTCTGACAAGTCCCTGAAGGACCAGTACTTGCTTAGCCAGTGCTTCCTTTTCTGCCTGGAAGTCCTGTCTCAAGGCTTGCAACTTGCCCTGGGCATAGGTTTGAGTTGCTGCCTGGTTCATGATCTATGCTCTTAATTGTTCAATTCTAGTTATCAAGTATACAACTCTTCCTATTTCTCCAACTTCTCTATTGCCCAGTCCTGCTACGACTGGGGTAGATCCACCTGACACCCTTCCCGGTCAACCGGGGTGGAGAGAGGAATGCTAAATCCCTCTCCGGTTCTCAGACTTACTGCGGCTGAGAGTGGGCACACTTTCATATTCACACACGTACGTCCAGACTGGCCACGTCTGTGTATAATGTTGAGAGAAGGTGCTGTGCAATCTCCAACTTGCTTCCTCTCTTGGGAGGGCAGTTCTTTTACGCCCTGGGGTCTCCTGGGGCGTCTTTTCAGTGATTCCAGTCCAGGCCGGCTGCCTGTGGCTTCTTCAGCGTCCCCAAACCACGCCGGCTCCAGGGTCACAAAGGCAGACTGTTGGATCTCACTGGACAGTTAAGCTTTGCAAATGTAATCTCAGCACTGTAACTTGTATTGCCTTTGGTTTGACTATGTCTATACTTTTTCACAGCCAGCTGGGGCCGAAAGCAGTTTTTCTTTGTACTTAGCCTGGTCTGCATTGATTCTTGACCTTGAACGCAGATTAACTTTCTCTTTATCTCTGGACCAAGCTGAATTTCAAATTAACCCGTTCCTTTTCTCAATAGACAAATTGCTCCCATTGTGTGTCAGAGGCTTTTTGGTGATTAAAAGCTCCTCTGAGATGTATGATCTTATCTAGATTGAAGGTACCTTCTAGTGGGCATTGTTTAGATGGATTTTCACGCGTGTAATGATTCCAATTCTCTAAATACCTGCAGGTTTTAGGACCGTAATGTACGTACATGAAATAAACTGGGGTACCCTTAGGGGGTGAAAGGGAATCCTTAGACTGTCCCCCACCCATTTTCCAATCACACACACAGGGAGGAGGATGCCCTGTCCGCGCTAGCGGCACATAAACTAAGGATCTCTCCCTACAGGGTATTCACACAGGAGAGACTAACGAGGGTAACCATGACCTCCTACACCTCCCTTCAGCAAAGAGCGTCGGCTAATCTCAGAGAGACGGCGCCGCATACTCTGTTGCATCCAGTGAGATGGTCAGACTGTCAGTGGCTCACACGGAGTGGAAAAAGGGGAGGGAAGATGGGTTCACACACTCCTAGACCCAGGCAGCCTCCTCGCCGGACGATGCCAGGCCGAGTTAGCGTACCGTGGGTCGGATCTCCTAAAAGATCCTCCAGTTACCGGGCTTGCGTTAGAGTAGTTCTGGTCACGAGACAAAAGACTTCGCAGAGTACTCTGGGCGTCTTCCGGTAACACTCAATTCACACTGGTGCACACACAAACACAGCACCACAGACAGACACACAGACACAGCAAGATCTTGCTCCAGGTACTATCCCAAGTACCTCAGGTACTATTCCCAAGTACCTCGATGCATCACTTGAGGCGGTAAAAACCCCTCTTGAGGCGGTACACAACCCCTCTGTCCGGACTATGAGGCGGTAAAAACCCCTCCTGCTGAGGCAGTAACAACCCCTCAACACAGGTGCAATCCTATGCACCTCGCATATGCATACAGGGGGCGGCAAACAATTCCCCTACGCCGCTCAGCATCTGACCTTGCTGCACAGTCAATAAGTTCGGATGGCGTGAGCCCAACAGGGACAGACGGCCCCACGGACAGTCCTCCTCCGACACCCCAATAGAGATTTCAAAAGGTCTCCTACCTCTATTGTGGCGCCATGGGGTTCGAAGGGGAAGGATCCGTAGCAACTGCCGGTGCCTGTGTGGGCGTTGCCATCCCGGACGAGCCCCCAAATGTCGGAGAAAAACTGAGTTCTCACTTTTTGTTTGGGTACAGCAAGTCAGATGCTTTATTAACTCTCACAATTGTGCAGAGGGAGAGAGCTAAGCAGGTCTCTCTCAACAGTAAACAATTACAGCAAGCATTTATACCTTTTGTTACAGACAATAATGAGCAACAACTGCATTTTGTTTATACATAGGTCATTCTGATATCTTGTTTTGCTCATTAATGTAGACTCTTAGTCTACATTCCATATTATCTACACAAGGTCGCAATAACTTCTCACACAGTTCTTTCTCACCCGCCTCACACAATCCTCGCTTCTACAAATCTCGCGTTATCAGGGCTACAGTTAGCCTGACTCTTGCTAACAAACTGTCATGCATTGCAGTTCTTTTCTGACAGTTCTGTTTCTGCTTCCACAAGACTGTTCTCAGTGGTACCAGATGACAGAACAAGGAGTAATGGTCTCAAGTTGCAGTGAGGGAGGTTTAGGTTGGATATTAGGAAAAACTTTTGCACTAGCAGGGTGGTGAAACACTGGAATGGGTTACCTAGGGAGGTGGTGGAATCTCCTTCCTTAGAGGTTTTTAAGGTCAGGCTTGACAAAGCCCTGGCTGGGATGATTTAGTTGGGGATTGGTCCTGCTTTGTGCAGGGGGTTGGCCTAGATGACCTCCTGAGGTCCCTTCCAACCCTCATATTCTATCTAGAACAGGGGTTCTCACAAAAAAATTTTTGGTGGCCTCACAGTGCGGCCATCAACTCTTGTTTTTCCTAAAATAATTAACTTTAGGAAAAACAAATAAAAATTCACATATACATGTCCAAATCATCATAATTTATTTATGTAGAGTTTCTTTTTGCAGACTCAGTAATAAACATAACATACAGTTGTCTCTATTTTTTATTTGAGCTAAACAGAATAAAAACATAAATAAGATGCTTTGCACATTCTTGTCTTTTTGTTGTTGTTGTCTCTTTTGCTTTTTGGAGGCTTTTTAAGTCTGTTGATGTGAAAAGTGATATTTGTTAATATCACTTGTCTCAGCAGACTAACTAGCTAGCTGGGAGGCTGTGAAAAATGATATTAACAAACATACAAATATCAATTTTCACAGCAGACTTACTCAACCTTGGCAAGCCAGGGGACATATTAAGCCCTGGATGGGGAGGTGGGTAGGGAGACAGCGGGGGGCAAGGGTGATGCAGAGGTGATGGTGAATGAAGAGCCAGCACCTGCTGCCACGTGGGTGGGGTAAAGCCCCTTGAATGAAGCCTGCTGCCTGCCACCCCAGAGATGACCGCATGTGGCCACGGTGGTCGCATTTGAGAAACGTTGCTCTGGAGAAGCAAAGAGAGACAGAGCGTAAATATAAGGTGATACATGATGCTATAAAGTTTTTATTGCCACAAGCTTGAGTTGGCCACCTTAGCTCACAAAGGGGCCCAGGCATTCCTGAGGAATGCAGGCCACCCCAAACCTGCAGCACTAAAACTTCACAGCCCATCAGGCCATCGTAAATTTTATTTATCTATTTGGGTTTCTGTCTTTTTAAAAAAATCCTCTCCAGTCCCCACCTCCCGCCCCAGTTTCATGTCCATTAGTTACTATGGAAACAATGCTGTTGGCACAAGTGGAGTCTAGTGACATTTACATGGGCAAAATATAAGTAATAGGCAATGTCTGGCGTGGTTTGAAGTGGTTGCTGTGGTTTGGAAAATAGGGGAGCAAGGATAGGGATTGTAGCAGCCTTGGACTGTTGGTTGCATAAATAAATTTAAACACCCACATGCATGTTATGACGCATGATGACCTTTGTCCCTCCCTGCCCTGTCCCTGTCTCATTCCCTTCGGGGATGGGTTAAGCCTCTGTAATTCTGGGAGCGTGTTATGCTTGTGATTCGGGGGTGATTCACCAGAGGGATTCCCTGGAGCTTCCCTTCAAGGACCGGCTACAATGAACTCTTCTGTGTAGTGTGATACAGGAGGGCCAGGGAGCAATGGGAGAGTGGTCCTTTTGAGCGCCAGGACGTGGGTGGATGCTAGCTAGGGTGACCAGACAGCAAGTGTGAAAAATCAGGACATGGGGTGGGGGGTAATAGGAGCCTATATAAGAAAAATACCCCAAAATCGGGACTGTCCCTATAAAATCGGGACATCTGGTCACCCTAATGCTAGCTCGCCCACTGCTAAAAGCCCCTCCCCCAGCCTAGGGAGGAGCTACCAAACCCAGAACACAACCAAGTTCTGGGGACAACAAAGGCAATAACGGGAACAGGCGTGGGGGTCAAAGGGCCAAAACTAGGGAACCGGAAGGGAACACCGAGCAGAGTTGGCGGACGCTGCCCAGAGGAACTCTGCCCAGATACGTGAGCGGATAAAAGAACGAAAGACAACCCCACAGTTGCAGGGCCCCCGCTCTGCCAACCTCCTCTCCCTGGTGTTATGAATGGCCACCTTGGCCATGCCCAGGAGGTTGATGAGGTGGTCCCACGACTTCGTGGGGCCTCGGATCGGGCATGCATAAATAAACAAGTGCGGGGAAAAGTGCAGCCAGAACCTCAATAAGAGGTTCTGGAGGAGCCAGAAGAGGGGCTGCAGCCTGGCGCATTGAAAGTACACATGTGCCAGGGTCTCCCTCATGCCACAGAAGGGACAGGCTTCAGGGACAGAGGTGAACCACGCCAGGTACACGCCCGTGCTCATGGCTCCATGGAGGAGCCGCCAGCTGATATCCCCGGCAGGCCGCAGGACTAAGATGGAATATAAGCTGGTCCACCGGGGTTCCCCACCCTCCACTGCAGGTAAAAGGTCCCGCCACTTGGTATCTAGGCGGGACACGAGGGTGGGGAAATGAAGCGTGTGCAGCATGAGCGCATATAGATGGTCTCTTGGCGTGGTTCGAAAATGAACTGTCTGCAAGACATGCAGCCAGCTCAGGGTACAAGGAGGGGGAGGCCTGGAAGTAGGGTGACCAGACATCCAGTTTTTAAAGGGACAGTCCCCTATTTAAGCCCTCCTGCAGATGTCCCGACTTTTTCTTAAAATCAGGCAAATTGTCCCGTATTTTCTGTCTTCCCCCTCATCAGTACTGGCAGGTCCTGCTGCTGGTCGGATCCCTGCTTGCCAGCCACTCGCTGACCAGCAGTGAGTGGGGGGGGGGGGGGATCCAGTGACCGACGATGGGGGTGGGTGTGCAAGGCTGGTGGCAGGGCAAAGCTTCAGCACGCGGGGCCGGCCACTCTCCCAGTTGGTCCATCAGCACAGTCCCTGCTGCATGCCAGCTCTTGGCCAGCAGGGTCCCACCCCCCATCCTGTTTCTGGCCAGCAATGGCTGCGCACTGTGAGCTATGGTGGCTAGTGACTGCGGGCAGGTGCCAGGCAGTGGCCAGTTACGTGTCGCCTCTGTTGCCCACCCATCGGCCCTTTACATGCTCTCCCTCTTGCTGTCCTCTCTCTGCTTTGCCCCATCACACCCTGCCAGCCCCGCTGTTCCTCCATATCCCCCCCAGTGGGGTGCATCCCGTTCCCAACACTATGCAGAGAACCAGCCCCTGGTCAGAGTGCTCAGCTCACTAACAGCCTGGCAGGCAGGCTCTTTCCTTCCCTAACTGCCTCTGGCTGGGCTGGTGCCCTAGGAAAGCCCAAGACCCTCTGGCCTGGGGCACTGGCCAGGAGGAGCCGAGCCCTGCATGTGCCAAAGCCCCGCGCAGCACTGGCACGGGGAAGCCTCTCCGCCCCTCAGCTAAGCTCTGGAGTAGTGGGTGGGGAGTGATTTCCAGCCTGGCTCCACAGAACCCTCTTCACCCCCCTCCTCCTCCAGCCCTGTGTCCTGCCCCCAGGGAGCGCAGGACTGCTCCATCCCATAGGCACCCTCCCCTGCTGAGCAACCTCTCTGGTCAGGTTTGCTGAAGCCCCTGTAGTCAAGTTCCCTAGGCCCTGGTGCACAATGCATCTTTAGGGCTTAACCCCTTCCTGCCTGCACTGTACCCAGGGGACAGAAGGCGGCTGGGTTATGTCCATGGCCAGCAGCAGCCTGGAGGTGTTAGCTGCCTTTTGACACCGTGCGGGCAGGAAGGGAAGGGAGCTGCTTCCAGCTTCCGGGGCAGGGGGGAGAAGGAGATGAGCTCTGCAAAGATAGGGGTCAGGTCATCCCTTCGCCCCCTCCTCCTCCCCTGCAGCTGGAAGCAGCTCCCATCTCTTCCCTGCCACACAGCGCCGAACGGCTGATGCTGGCCACATTCTGGTGTGAACCTTGGCAGAAATTTGGAGAGACATGTGACCCTGCATGCCCCTCTTCCCCCTGTATTGCTTCAGGAAGATGTGGTGCCAGGTGCCAGGAGAGGTGGGTCTGTCCTGGGGTCCCAGTCAGGCATGGAGGGCGGAGAGCGCTGGGCAGGGAAAAGTCGGTTGGTCACCCTCCCCAGCTCATGTGAGAGAGGTGTACGGGAGTGTGTGTGTGTGTGTGTGTGTGTGTGTATCACCTCTCCCCGTGTGAATCCTAAAGATAAGAAGATAAATAAAAAGAATCCAACTACGCAGTATTTCTTTTTAACAAGGGCTCAGTCAACTTGATGATAATTTGAACATTTGTACTGCATAGTTCTGACTGATTGCCATTGAACTTGCTTAAATATGATTAATTTTACCAAGTGTCCCATATTCAGCATAGAGAAATAGGGTCACCCTACCGGGAAGGCTCACGGGGCAGGGGGCCAATGGAAAGATCCAGAAGGCCTGGATTGAGAGGTGGGCGGGGTGCACCCTCTCACAGGACTGGGACCTACTCAAGGAAAGCCCAAGCCACGGGGAGCAAGGATGCCTCAATCTCCTGGAGAACGTGCTGGGGGGTTTTAAGGGTGGAGAATGCCATGCGCTGACCAAGCGCCAGGGGATCCAGTGAATCCCCCAAGTCATAGTCCAGGAGGTCTCCGATCTTGGTGACTCCCGCCAGGGCCAACACTGGCACACCAAGAGGGACTCTGCCACCTGCACACGAAGATAGGGATTGTGTAGCAGGGGCTCCGTGAGGAGATCTACCCCTCAGTGGCCACCAGGGACCTGGTTGCTGAAACCAGCCTCCAGTCCGGAGGAGGTCCTGGTAGAGGACTGGCAGCTCAGAGAGGTAGACCTCTTGGATGGAGAAAAAAGAGATGCCGGTCATATTGGAGCCCTCACAGACGGCGGAGGAAGGCATGCGCCAATATGCTCCATGCCGAGCCACCTGCACTATAAAGGAGTCTCTGCAGGGCCTGGAGGCAGAAGACATGGAACTGCGTGCACATGCATGTCAGGCCCTGTCCTCCCTCCTCCAGGGAAAGATGGAGAACCCCTGCAGAGACCCTGTGCAGTCCCGACCAAAAAAACTCCAGAACCAACCTCTGGAGATTGGCCAGGAACCCCGGGGGCGGGCACAGGGTGTTGAGCTGGTGCCAGAGCATGGACAGGACCACTTGGTTAAGCACCAGTGCTCTCCCCCAGAGGAAGAGGAACCGGAGCAGTCCTGTCCAGCCCCGCAACTGCCTAGTCACCCTGCCCTCTAAACCATGCCAGTTCTCCAGCAGAGACAGATGTGTGGCAGAAAGGTAAACGCCAACATAGAGCAGCAGACCCACACTCCACCGGTGTGCTCGCCTGCCACACAGCCCTGACCACCAGGCCAGAGCTCTTGATCCAGTTGACCCGGGCAGAGGAGACTGCTGAATAAACAGCTTGACAAGCCTCCACCCGACCAAGTCGTCTAGGTCCTGGACCACGAGGAGTACGTCATCAGCAGACGCTGCCAGGACCAGCTGCACCTCTGGCTCACACAGAACCAACCCCATTAACCTCTTACGAAGGAGATGAAGGAAGGGCTCAATGGCCAGAATATACAGCTAACCTGACAGCGGACAGCCTTGATGCACTCCTCACTTGAAGCTGACAGGTGCGGTCAGGGTCCAGTTGAGCCTGACCAAACACTGCGGAAGCATACAGCACCTGGAGAAACCCCACAAACTGGGGCCCGAAGCCGAATGCCCGCAGAGTGCCCAGGAGAAACCCGTGGTCCATCTGGTCGAATGCCTTCTCCTGATCCAAGGACAAGAGGGTGAATGACAGACCATTCCTACATCCAAGCTCCAAGAGATCCTGGACCAGATAAAGATTATCCAAGATAGTACGGCCCGGGATGGTGTAGGTCTGGTCAGGATGGACCACGTCCGCTAGCACAGACTGCAGCTACAGCAAGATGGCCTTTGCCACGACCTTATAGTCCGTGCTGAGGAGCGAGATGGGACACCAATTGCGCAGATTGTGGAGATCCCCCTTCTTTGGCAGCAAAGTGAGCACCGCTCGCCTACATGACAGAGGGAGGACCCTGCTCTCCAAGGACTCAGCCCAGACGGTGGCAAGGTCTGGGCCGAGGGCATCCCAGAACATGCGGTAGAACTCCATGGTCAGCCTGTCCATGCCTGGAGATTTATTGGTGGGCATGAGATGGAGGGCTTCCCAGAACTTGGCCAGAGTGAGAGGCAGCTCCAGCCAGTCCTGGTCGCCCGTGCTGACCTTTGGGAGTTCGTCCCAAAGCACTCTGCAGGCATTGGTGTCGGTTGGATCCAGGGAGAAAAGGCTAGCGTAGAAGGCCCAGGCCCCCTCGCGCATCTCCACCGGATCCCTGAGGGGTGTACCATCAGACGTCAAAAGGCAGATAATGTGCTTTTTAGCCCTTCTCTTCTTCTCCAGGGCATAGAAGAAGCGGGAGCCACAATCCATCTTCTGCAGGAGATGGATGCGGGATCAAACAAAGGCACCCCGGGCCCGAAGTTCATCAAGGGCCCGGAGCTCCTCCTGCTTCTCTCGATACGCTGCACAGAGGGGTGGATTCCCGGGGCTGGCGGCCAGATGCCTCTCCAGCTCTAAAACCTCCCATTGCAACTGCTCTATCACCACATCCCTCCACTGTCTGGCTCCCCAGGTGTGGCTGCAGCAGAAGAGCTGGGAGTGCACCTTCCCCATGTCTCACCACCTCTGTGCTGAGGGAAAGGCTGTTCCCGCCAGACCAGCCAGAACTCCCGGAAGGACACCACAAAGTCCACATTCTCCAGCAGGTTGTTATTGAAGTGTCATTAGGCCAGCCCCGGCCTCTCCGAAGCAAGAGAGGCAGTCACGGCCACCAAATGGTGGTTCAAGAACAGGGCCGGCCGAACGTGGGAGGAGCGGGCCTGTGAAAGATGACATCGAGAAAAATAAATGCAATCCAACCGGGAGTGGCTTGACCGTTGTTCCTCCACCCAGACAAAAGTGAATGTAGAGTCATAGTCTGGGTGGTGGTCGTGCCAGACATCCACGAGGGAGTGATGAGCTACAATCTCCCTGTGGATGTCTGCGGTGGCTGGGCTTGGCTCTATCCCTGTGCGGTCCCGCTCCTCAAGTGTGCAGTTGAAATCTCCGCCCAGGACTAGGCACTCGCGAGGATCTAAAGAACTGAGGAAGACGGATGCCCGCTGAAAAAAACGCACTCGCTCCGGGCCGGATGTCGGGGCATAGACGTTGACAAGATGCAGGGTCACCACCCCAGCCTGATGAGGCAAAAGGTGGCTAAAGTAGACCCCATCTCCCCACTCCAGCTTCCAGCTAGCTTAGGTGGCTGGATCCGTGTGGGATTCCTGCAGGAAAATAACCGAGTACCCCCCTCCCGAAGGAAGGAGAGCACCTGACACCTGCGGAGACCCACCCTACAGCCCCGAGTGTTCAAAATGGCAATGATGGATGGCGACATAAGGAGGGCTGGGGATGATCCTCGCGGTCAGGGATGCTAGCAGTGCCCATTGGACCCTGCAGCAAACCATGACCAACCGTAAAAGCCATCAGGGCATCACGGAAGCAGTGGGTCCGCTGGTAAGCCACAGCGTCCCACTTCCCGGTCCTTTTGCCCTCCCCCAAAATGGTCCTTATGGTCTGGAGAACAAGATGGAAATCGCCCCAGCGTTGAAGAGCAAGATGCACTCTGTTTGAGGACCAAGAGTGTCCTCCAAGAAACAACGCAGCTTGTTCCACTGCACGGCGGGGACCCGGGTCACGGACCCTGGAACGTCTCCCAATTGGACCCCCCTGCCAACCCCGTGGCCTATCGAGACGGGCAAGCAGGGATCATATCCCTGCCGCGCCACCAGACTCATCACTCGGCACTAGGGACAATGGCAAAGGGAGAACTGCAGTCCTGATTTTTAGGTGTTTGTCCCGCGCTCCGACTGGCAGCACTCGGCTTTCTTTTTTTGTTTTTTGCTCCGCCGGCGGACCCCGCCCCCCCCGGTGTCCCGATATTTTCTTCCTCTCATCTGGTCACCCTAGCAGCCCCGGATGGGCCAGGAGAGGGAAAAACAAAAACCGCCTCCCAGGGGCCCTCATAAAAAGAAAATGAGGCAACCCTGGGGGCAGCAGCAACAGGAGGAGGGAAGGAAAAAAGGTTAAGGACAGTAGCAGGGGCTGGAACGGGGTCAGGACCAGGGGCAGGACACAGACCAAGGACAGGGCCAGGGCCAGGGACAAGGCCAGTGACAAAATCAAGGGCCCAATTGGCAAAGCCACCGGGACACGGCACCTCTCGACAGGGCACGGTGGTTAAAAGGGCAGCAAGGGATTGGGGCGCCCCCACAGCGCTATGCTCAGGTGCCTCGTTAAATGAAGCACCCATGATTACAGCTTTGGGGGGGGGGGGCGGGCAAGGGCTGAGTCCCTGCCTCAAAAGGAAAGGCACCCTTGGGCTGAGAGTCCAGCCACTCGGCGACAGCCGTCGCCACATTGGGCACGGCAGCCTCAGCCGGAGTACTAATCGCGGCCAGGCAGATGGTCAGGTCCCAGGGGGTCACAGAGGCAATAAGGGGGCAACAGCCTGAGGTAGGGGAAAAGATGGGGCAGGGGCAACAGATTACAATCGCCCTGACTGAGGTCCTCTAAGAAGGGGGCATCCACCCCCTCGGTGGTAGGGGTCAAACCCAGGGCCTCGATCTCATCAAAAATAGAGGCAAAGTCCCCACCTGCCCCTTTGGGGTCCCCCTCGACAGCAACCAGAGCAGTAACCACCTCGGTGCCTACAGGGGGCATAGATGGCAAAGAGGCAAGGGGGATGCCTTCCAAAATCCCCTCAGGGAGGGACTCCAGGAAAGAGGTGGTACGACCCTCCACTGTGGCTGCAGCGACCTCGGCCAACTCCCGCTGGTGAACATCAACAGGGGAGGCAGCGGAAAACCCGGCACCAGCAACCCCCTTCATAGTCTTACAGGGGTTCCCTTCCCCCTCACCAACGACAGGTGAGCTCCCAGCTCCCCGAGGAGGGGGGCTAGCCAGCCTGGTCAGAGCCAGGGAGCGAGGGTGATGATGGGAGGGTAAGGGAAGATGAGGGCAGGGCAGCAGGGAAAGGGACAGACTCCCCCTGAGGCAAGCCCCGCTTGATTCCCGCCACTGGCCCTGCCACCGTCTCCTCCGCAGGCCTGGGCCTACTGCCCACCACAGTGGCGGGGCCTGCACACTCATCTGGGCATGACAGGGGGGCCTCCCCTGGGCCCAAGCAGAGTTGACAATGGTCACAGATGGAGGAGGGGTGACCCCAGGGACCGGGCGATCAGGGCCGCCGGAGATGATAGGGCCGACGCCCTTCTGGGTATCAGGGGTCCCAGATGCCCCTCCAAGCGTGGCCAGGGGGTAGTCCCTCGGGACGAGCCTCCCGCCCAGTAGAGAAAGCACCAGGTCTCCCCCGAAGAATAGTAAACCCGGTTCTGGGCCCCTTTATGGGGCACCAGAGAGGACCCCTCCAGAGCCTCCCTGTCACACTCTGCCAGCGGTACTTGAATCTGCACCTGCTGGCGGAACGATCAAACGTGGCGGAAGGCGGGGTCCTTGCAGCCCAATGGAAGGGGCTGAGGATGGACAGGGGCTTCCCTTCAGTCACTGGCTCCATGGGCTTATTCCACACACCTGGAAGTCATAATCCTCTGGCTGTGACATTGCAGACATCACCACGGAAACGGAGCAGGTGGTCACAAAACATGGATGAGGCTGATTTCTGATGGGGAAATGAACAACAACACTGGGTGGAATGCTTAGAGGCTGTCAGGCAGCAATCAAACAAACCACAGGAGCTGGGGGTGGGCTATATGAATATGACTTGCGGGGATGGGGGTGGCAATCAACCTCTTTACCTTAAGGTTACCAGCTCAAATCCAGCGCAGGTCCATGATGACCGGGGGGCTGTTTGGTGGCCCCCATGGGAAATGAATTGATGGGTCTGCGTCTGCTTCCTGCAGACATACTGTGTAACCCACTGGCACAATGGATGCCAATTCATGGCCCCTAAGTAAGTTGAGTTGAGGGTTCTCAATTATTCTTGTTGTTAATTAAGTGTATTATGGTGGCAACTAACAACTCCAGTCAGGATCAGGGTCCTGTAGTGCTTGGCACTGTACAAAGATATAATAAAAAGCCCCAACACGCTTCCAATCTGGATTCTGACCCCTCCAAACACATAGCTGACCCCTAAGTACCTATTCTGATGGCTGTGCCAGCAGAGAGGTCAAGCAGGGCATGGTCAATGGCAACTGAACGTCCGTCTTGCTCTGGAGCCATGCTAGAGCAGCCTGGGAAAGCTTGTTGAAGCTGCTCTGTGGCTAAAGCAAAGCTCTGGCTCTTCAGGGCTGTCAACTGAGCTTCTTCACCAGCAGGGGGTTGGACTAGATGACCTCCTGAGGTCCCTTCCAACCCTGATATTCTATGATTCTATGATTCTAATTGTTCACATGGGGGGAAAAATGGAGCCCCCAGGGCCCGGCGAGCAGGAGAGAGGCAGAGAAACTTGGCCTCATCCAACAGACAGACTAGTTTTCTCTACAGAACATTATTCAGACTCTCCCAGTTGCTCTTTAAGATGCGTAGGGAAAGGTTAGGGGAGGGAGGATATGAGATCAGGGACATGCGAGGCTGCTGCCTGCACGATTTGCTGGTGCAAAGGGCCTGTTTCACACCCTTTCCCTTTCGCTTCTTGTTTACTTGGTTCTTTCTTTGGCACAATGTTATCGAACAAACAGCTAAAGCATGACACCAGCATTAGCTAAAAATACCGACCCTCCTCAGTCCTCTCTGCACATGGCACGGCACTAGTGGAGCCAGGAAAGTAGGTCAGATGAATCACCCTTTGGATTATCTCTGCCTTGCCCAAGTCCGCCCTCCGTGGCTCTCTTTGGAAGTTGCTTTGAAATAAAAAAATCACTCCCCACCCCCTGCCCTTTATGAGTCAACGCTGAACTCACCCAGGGAGCCCACCCACACTGAAGGTGGCAGTAGGAATTCTGCTTCCTGTTGCAGAGCACCAAAGGAGCCACTCTCCCAGGGCACAGGCACCCCGGGGACGGAGCAATCTGCCACCCCTAACGCTGTAGGTGGGATGACTTCGCTAGGTGAGCAATGTCCCTCCATTGGTCTCAGGGCCATGGAGAGCTTGGTCCCATCATGGCAGCCGCTGGCACCTGCATAGTAAGGGAGAAACCTCACCTCGAGGCTCCTGCAGGTGTGGAATGCCATGAAAGAGAGTCTGGGCGGGGGCTTAACTGTCATTAGCTAACCTGTATGCCCAGCCAGCAACCTCCCTTTCTATCACAGCCAAAGGACTAGCACTAAGTGCTCCTGAGATCTGCTCCTGGCTCTGACTGTGACTCTCTCAGCTGCCTTGGGCAGTCACTACACCCTCATATGTCTCAGTTTCCCCACCTGCAGAATAGGGTGAGTGATACTTACCTGGTGGCAGAGCTGTGTGGGTTAGTGAGTGAATGTTTGTAAAGCATCATGATTCCTACATCTGGGGGGTTTCCCACATTTTTCATATTTTCCTCCTCAACCTTTGTTTTGGAATTCCCTCCCCCCCAATAAAAATATTGATGAAAACAACATTAATTTTGGTTTCCTCATACATTTTTGGTCTTCACTTTTTTTTTAATTAAAAACTTAATTTTTGGTCAAAATTTGGCATTTTTGGACTAAAAAAATCCCTTTTGCCAAAAATGCCCTTTTCCTTTAACAAAACAACATAACCAGAACATTTCTACCCAGCTGTCATTAGTACATGCTGGGGGCAACACCGATTTCTTCGCTTTTCTTCGCTGTAGGTGAAAACATCTTGGAATGGGGAAATGGGGACTGCCAGAGGCCCTGCTTGTTTCTTGGCAAGCAGGGGCTTAACTTCCTGACTAGATCTCCTTCAGATGGCCAAGGAAAAAGGTTGTGGAGCAGCAGGTCCTATGAAGCTCTCAGACAGACTTCAGAAACTATGACTGTGAGTAAGTTTCCCATTGACTTAAGTGAGTTTTGGATCAGGCCCTGTAACAACCCTTTGGCTATCAGAGGGGGCCAGCTCTTGGAGAGAACTGAACTCCACACCGAGTGGTCTGGGGAATCTCTTGCTCTACCCAAACTGTGGAGTTTTCATTCTATCTTCTGGTTTTGTTAAACCAATTTGTTTTCTTCATGCGCTCCCTACTCTCATCGATCAAACCCTGAGGAAGAGAGATCTTTGATTGCTCCTGAGAGGCAGTGATGCATAGTGGATAAAGCACTGGCTTGTCATGCAAAGCACTTAAAACTGATACAAGGGAATATTTGTCTCAGAATTAGCCAGAGCCGCCCAGAAGGGGGGGACAAGTGGGGCAATTTGCCCCAGGCCCCAGACCCCGCAGGGGCCCCGCGAGCCCTGGCCGAGAATCTCTTTCCTGGCTAGAGGCGCCTTTTTACTTACCCGGCGGCGGTCCGGGTCTTTGGCGGCATTTCGGCGGCGGGGGGGGGGGGGGGGGGGGTCCGCCCGCCGGGGGGGGGGGGGGGGGGGGGGGGGGGGGGCCTTCAGTCGCTCCGGGTCTTCAGCGGCATTTCGGCGGCGGGTCCTTCAGTGCTGCCGAAGACGCGGAGCGACTGAAGGACCCGCCGCTGCCGCCGCAGACTCAGAGCACCGCCCGGTGAGTATATCCACTTCCCCATTTTGCCCCAGGCCCCCTGAATCCTCTGGGCGGCCCTGGAATTAGCCCATGGAATTCATTGCCACAATATATTATTTCAGTAGAACATCAGAGTTACACCTCGGGAATGGAAGGTGTTCGTAACTCTGAACAAAACGTTATGGTTGTTCTTTCAAAAGTTTACAACTGAATATTGACTTAATATAGCTTTGAAACTTTACTATGCAGAAGAAAAATGCTGCTTACCCTTTTTTTAGTAGTTTACGTTAACACAGTACTGTACTGTATTTGCTTTTTTTTTGTCTCTGCTACTGCCCGATTGTGTACTTCCGATTCCAAATGAGGTATGAGGTTGACTGGTCAGTTCGTAACTCTGGTGTTCGTAACTCTGAGGTTCTACTGTATAGCCAACGGCATAGCAGGATTCCAACAAGATTGGACATTTCTATGGATAATGAGAAATTCCCTAGTTATAATAGTAAGGATTAAAATAAGCAATCGTAACCCCCAAAATTTGGAAAGGCTATAAACCTTCCTGTTATTGGGACTATGTCAAACTGTAACTGGGACAGATTTGTAGATCCAGGGCTTTTAAGGCCAGCAGGACCATTAGATCATTGAGTCTGGCCATCCATATATCAGAGGCCAGAGAACTTCATACAGTTGGTGCTGAGTTGAGGTCATCCCATGACTGTCTCTTGCAGGGTTCTTTTTCCTTTTTCTGAAGAAGCTGGTGCTGGCCACTGTCGGAATCAGGTCACTGGACAAGCTGTACATGGGGATCTGATCTGATCTGGCAATTCCTTTGTTCCCATGAGCAGGGGACTCGCTTCACCCTCTTACCCAGTACTGGGTTTGAAGCTGACCCTGGACCTTTGCTCCTGACTTGAACCAAGTCATTTTCTGAGGCTTTGCAAAGTTTGGTTAAATTAAAAAAAAGTTTGAAAAATGGGTTTGTTCTCATGTGTCTGTCCAGGTTCCCTCTGGGACCCAGAAGTACCAGAACACTCTGAGGGCATCTGTTCTATCCGGCCCCACCTGTGGAAATCATCTCGTGTCATGAGATTTCCAGCCCAAAGCAGTTTGGATAAGCTTGGTCTTGTCGGCTGAGATGTGGGACCTATATAGGAACTGGACCTTATTTATGTATTGCCGCTGTTATTACTGGAATGTTCAGAGGCTCCAAGAGAGAGCAGAACCCCACTGGTGCTCTACATACCCTTGGGGAGTGACAATCCCTAGGCCTTGCCCCCAGGATCATTACTCTGAACAGCCAAAGGGTGAGAAGGCAGGTGACTGTCCCAGAGTCACAGTGCAGGTTAGTGGCAGACCTAGGAATAACAAGAGAACTGAGCTCCTAGGTAACACTTTTTAATCAGCAGATCCCAAAGTGCTTTACAAAGGTCAGTATCATTATCCCTCTTCTACAGACGGGGAAATTGAGGCACAGGAAAGTGAAGTGACTTGCCCAAGGTCACCCCATGAGACAGCCTGGAACTAAACCTGGGTTTTGTGAGCCCTAGGCCAGGTGCCTGCACACAGCACCACCTTTCCCTGATTATATTTAACCCCTCACCTTTCATTCCACAGGAATCCAGTCAGCAGCCTTCCACATTCCCCTGCCTCCTTGCACGGAGTTCCCTATCTCCCCAGCAGCTATAACAAGCCATTGAAGCTCTTTCCTCTGCATTTAGCACTGAGAATCACATTCCCAAGCCATGCAGAACAAATGGTCTCTGTTCTCTGCGAGGAATAGCAGCCTCTCAATCCCCCATGTCCTTTAGTCTCCTCTTACTTTTTCTATTCAAGCAGAAAAACACAGACAAAAGCCGCTTCTCTTTTTCAACAAGCAGCTGTACGAGTTGTCCCATCTCTCGCTCAGTTTTCTTGGTCTGGATCCCCCCCTGCACCCTCCAAAAAGCTGGTTTTGTTTTTGTTTGTTTTAACCACTAGGAACACTTAGGGGAAACAAAACAGGGATCCCAAAAGACTCAGAAGGGAGACATTGAAGTGGGGTGGTGGCATGTTTGGATTTGAAAAATTGGAGCAGAATGCTTAAAGGAAACAGAGGACTTGGCTACTGGAAAGGTTTAAGGACAGGCCGTGTCCCTTTGGCTAACGGGTATGCATGGTAAATGCAGACCAGGAGTTCTCCTCATCCTCAGCATGCTCCGGTTATGGGACTACTAAGCTTGGGATTGGGGGCTTTGCTCCTCTGTGGACAGTACTGGAAAGGGCTGTGGGAGCAGTGTATGGGGGTGTGCGCTTGTGCCGTGTGTGTGTTGATGTGGAGATCCAGGAGAGTGTTCCCCTTAGGGAACACTGTAAAAGCAGTGGCCAGGCAGGGGATTACTGAGAGACCAGCTGGCTGCAGGCCAATGAGCCGAGCCACACAGGGCACGCACGGATCCCCAAGGCAAGCAGACACACTCACATGCTAACTGCTGGGGGGATGTGTTTGCCCCCCCACACTAAAACAACCAAGGCAGGGCCATGGGGATGGTAAACACACCCAGTCTTCCTTTGGGGATTTCCTCAGAACGACTCACCCTCCCTTCCTGCAGAGAGCCCAGTGAGCACATGCAGCTCCCTGCAAGATGGGGACGTAGGGTATTCCTTCCTGAGTCCACCAGAAACCACCCAAGGGGTGTCTGGGGTGTCTTCCAGTGGGGTCTTTTCCCAGGCCTGTGGCTAGCATTGTGCCGGGCCCATCGCTAGCTCAGCCAATGCAGAATCATGCCCAAAGGAAGGAGGAATTGTAATAGAGAGATTTTCCAATGAGGTTATAACATCTGGAGGGAGGGTTGGGGGAGTTCTTCCACTACTGGGATGCGTACCAGAAAGGCGCTGGGCTGGGCTAGAGCTTAGGAGGCCTGGGTTCAAATCCTTGTTATGCCACGGGTTCCCTGTGCATGGCCTTGAGCAACTCGCCTGGGGCCAGTTTTCTAAGGCCGCAGCACACACAGCTGGAGCCAGATTTTTCGAAAGACCTCACTTCCCATTGTTCTCAAGGGGAGCTGCTGAGTGCTGGAACTCTGCCCCCCTCACATCTCTGTGCCTCAGGGTGCGTCTACATTGCAAAACCCGACCCCAGGCAGTGCATCTCAGAGCCTTGGTGTACGGACCTCGGCTCACGCTATGGCAATAAATGTAGCCATGTCAACATTCTTGCTCCGGCTCTGAGACTGCTCCTCTTGCCAGGCTTCAGAGCCCGAGGGAGAATGTCGACATGGCTATTTTTGGTGCCGAAGCGTGAGCCCTGCAAGCCTGAGTTGGTAAAGCCGGGCTCTGAGACTTGTTGCCGTGGTTTTTTTTTTTTTTTGCAGTGTAGACATACTCTCCATTTCCCATCTGTAAAAGGGAATAATGTCCTTCCTCCTTCATTCCTTTGGCTGTCTAGACTGTCAGCTCTTTGGGGCAGCTGAAGTGTCCAAGACAATGGCCCCTTGATGCTGGTTGCAGCCGCTATGTGCTACCCTAATTCCAATAATTAACACTAATAATCAATGTGTTTTGTATCCTGAGGATTTCCATAGGTGGGTAAGTATCATTATCTCCAGTTTACAGATGAGTAAACTGAGGCACAGAGGGGTTAAAGTAGCTTGCCCAGATCTCCTGGCTCCCCTAGATGTACCCAGTGACTGGCTCACAACACCCCCCAATGCAGTGTTACAATTGCTATTCACACAGGAGCAGCAGAGGGAGGCAGAGCAATGCATGTGGTCATTTCTTTCTCAAGTTGTTCCTAGCTCTGCAAAAGGCTTATCTAAAGTGTGTCGAGCATGCTCAAGGGACCAGTTCATGCAGCCTGTCAGGCTCCTTGTGTGTTGAGTGATGGGGAACAATATTAACTCAATACGGTAAGAAATTAATTTTTTGTACTATGATTAAATCCTGAACTTCTTATCTTCCAAGATGGGTGAGGGTGTGTGAAAACCATGTAATATAATTATTTTTCTCATTAATACAGAAAACTTTGGGTTCCAACCTGCTGGATTGCAGCCTGCAGAAAAATGTCAGGCGTTCCCCTCCCTCGCTGCCTTTAGTTTTCATTTGCAATTGAAAATTAATATTTAAATTGATTTAAGGTTTTTTTCCTCCCTTAATCTATTTTCCTTCTCCTGCTAATTTCCCCACTTTCCTTTGAATTTACGTTCCCTATGGGAATGCAAGATACGATCACACAGGCTGCGTGGAGAATGGCACTTTGTTACCTGGTGTGCATTGTTGCAGTTCTCCTTGGGAGTGGAAACTGTTGGTTTTCTGCCATAT
>NW_020664418.1:6452405-6500265 GCF_002925995.2 Terrapene triunguis | reverse complement strand
ATATGGCAGAAAACCAACAGTTTCCACTCCCAAGGAGAACTGCAACAGCTCCTAAGTGCTTGCTGACCTGTGTCAGACTGATTTGTGTGTGGACGGAAGGGGGGTTTGGGCTCAAACCTGAGTCAGCGCCCGGTCTTGTGTGCAGTGTAGACACACCTTGAGACTCTCATCAGGGCTACCAAGTTGCAGGCCAGCATCCTAACCACTTCCTCTATGTATGAAGTGCACCTGCTTTCTGGGGATGAATTCGCAGGCCGTTTAATCGCACGAGGAACAGCTTTTAGGGATCGAAGGTTAATTTCCACATTTGCAACTGCAGGGGGCTTGCAATTCCAGACTGGGTTAACTGCAATGAAGCCAGTCTGGAATGTGTCTAGGACAGCATTGCCATTGTATGAAGTGCTACCTTAAAGACCACAAGTGGTCACGACTTTCAGCTTTGTGTCTCAGCCAAATGATTTACTGAGGTAATTGGAGTCGTCTTGGTTACTTGATTTCTTTGGAGACTGCGGTTCAATTATTCTGGCTTCTCTTATTAAACTATTGGCATTGCTTCGGTTGTTTAATGGGAGTGATATATTTATTTATTATTCACTCTAGGGTGAAATTTTTGTGTATTAAATTAAGTGTCCCAAATAGCTGGCATTTAAAGAGACTCAAGTCATGCCAGCCAGAATATCTTGTCTCTCCTCCGCTGAGAAATATTGGCACTGTTTATTAATGAATTGCTATTTATTAAACTGCATTAAAAGGTTAAAAAACGCTTATCTGGCATTGTAAATGAACATGGCAAGACAGGTACCAGAGCTCCTATGACAGACAGGTGAACAAAGACAAGGCCTTGGGGCAATGACAAAAGTGAGGTGTAAGTTAACAGAGGGTTTGGGAGTATGATGCAGTAAAGGCAAATTCAACACCCTTTGGACACCAGTGACGATCTTTCCATTGATTTCAGTGGGCACTGGGGCATCCCTGAAGAGACAGGAAGGCAGGGTATAATTAGAGTGATGGGAGGGCTGAGAAGAATAAGGTGAAAAATAGGGAGGCCAGAGGGGAGATGGTTGTGGCAACCAAGGTGAGAAGTGGACAAGGGTTGGAGCAGGGAGAGGAAGAAGGGTTTGATGATATTAAAGAGGAAGAAGGGATGGGACTCAGGGCTTGAACCTTCTCCCATTGACTTCAATAAGAGCAGCATATGGTCAAAAGCTTTGAAAATCAGGCCATTTATTTAGGTGCCTCACTATGAAGTCAGGTGCCTGGCTTGAGGGGCCAAGGGTGACAACTCTTTCCTGCATTGTTACTATTGGCCATGGATACTCTATCAATAGGCCCAGCTGAGATCTCCATTGTGTGAAGTGTTGCACTGACACAGTCCCCGTCCCAAACGGCTCACAGTCTAAACAGACAAAGGGTGGGAGAAAGGAAGGATAATTTCCCTATTTTTGTTGGGGACCTGGGCTGCAGAGAGCCTAGGTGATTTGCCCCAGGTAAGCCTCATGATTCCCTATGAAAACTCTCCCACCCACTCCCAGAGGGAGCAGCTGGGTTTGGGCTTCGTTCCTGAAACTGGAGTGCCGGAGGCGTGGTCTCAATGCCAGATCCCCCAGTGCCATTTCCCAAACGTAAGAACCCCTTTTCTCCCAAGGGCTGTTTGGTGGCTGCGCTGCTGCTAATGGTAGCGCCTTGTCTTCGCACAGGAACTCAGCCATTACCGAGGAGGAGCTGTGAATGTGGTGCTGGCTGGTACTGTCCTTGGTGATTTCACACACACCCAGGGCCGGTGCAAGGATATTTCGCACCCTAGGCGAAACTTCCACCTTGCGCCCCCCATCCGGCCCGGGGAGCCAGGGCCGTCCCTAGCTATTTTGGTGCCCTATGCAGTGCCCCCGCGGGGGGGCTGTGTGGGGCCCCAGGCCTCCATGGGGGGGAAAGGGGGCCCAGGCCTCCACGGGGGGGCTGTGTGGGGCCCTGCCCCAGGCCTCCACGGGAGGGGGGGAGCTGGTCCCAGGCCTCCGGGGGGGATGAGGGGGAGAGGGGCTGGCCACTTCCCGCAGGAAATAGCCAGCGCTCCTCCCCCCGTCCCCCATGGAGGCCTGGGGCCAGCCCCCCCTACTTCCCCCCACAGAGGCCTGGGGCCCCAGACTGCTCAGCTCCCCTGGCTCCCAGGCTTGGGGGGAGGGGAGAACTGCCCCCCCCTGCACTCGCCGGCGGCGCGACTGGGAGCCAGGAGAGCGGACCAGGCTGGGGACGGGTCGCTCCACTTACCATGCGGTGAGTGCAGGGTCGGGCCTGGCTGCAGTCTTCAGGGGAGTGGGGGTGGGGGTGGGGCTGGGGCGGAGCAGGGGCGGGAAGAGGCGGGGTTGGGGCGGAGCAGGGGCGGGGGCCATGGGGAAGAGCTGGGGAGCCTCCCCTGCGGCAGCTCACAGCCCTGCAGTGCCCCCCCCGCGGCAGCTCCCCCCCTCCGCCCAGGCAGCCCACCCTGCGGCAGCTCCCCGCCCCAGCTCACCTCCGCTCCACCTTCTCCCCTGAGCACGCCGGCGCTGCTTCACTTCTCCCACCTCCCAGGCTTGCAGCGCCAATCAGCTGTTTGGCGCCGCAAGCCTGGGAGGGGAGGAGAATTAAAGCGGTGGTGGCGTGGTTAGGGGAGAAGGCGGAGCAGAGGTGAGCTGGGGCGGGGAGCGGTTCCCCTGCACGCCCCCTCTCGTTACTTGCTGCGGGCAGCCCTCCCCGCGCCCCACTGCCCCAGCTCACCTCCACTCCACCGCCTCCCCTGAGCATGCTTTTTGGCGCCCCCAATCACTTGGCGCCCTAGGCAGCCGCCTAGTTCGCCCAGTGGTTGCACCGGCTCTGCACACACCCAGTTACAGCCACCTGTCTCTTTCCTAAGGACCATGCTGACTGTTGGCCAAGGGAGGGAGCTGAAGAGTTTAGCAGCTAGGAAGAGGGTTTCACTGCAGGAGAGTGGGGAGGAGCACCAAGCAGAGGAGAGGGCCTGTGCGGGGGGGAGGGGTGTCTGGCAGCCAGAGGCTCACTCCCAGGGCTACAGGAGCATGTGTCCCTTGGGGCCAGTTGCTTCCCTCAGTAGCCATCACTCTTTGCCTCCTGTTGTGGGCTGGGCATCCAGAAGAAGGGTGTTTTGAACTCACCTTTTCGTCACGTCCAGCCTTCACCCTCGGTTTGCCACCAAACCCAAATCCATGCAAGGGAAAGGCAATCAAGGCTTTGGAGGAGGTGAAGCAGCACTCTGGAACCATTCCCATCCCAGTGGCATCCCCAGAAGCACTCTGCAAAGCCAGCGCACTAGTGGTCCAGAGACTGGGGCGAGGTCTCAGTTCCACGACTGTGTGACCTTGGCCAGTTGACCCCCCTGGGTGTGATTGCTCAGAGATCGAGATGATACTTTAGTGAGCTCAAGGGATGAGAAGCTCTGTCACTGTCTCCTTGCCCTGCACACACTTTATCTAACTAAGAGGAGGGCAGGCCAGGAATGTGCAAGGTCACTAGTCCTCAAAAGTCCCACCATGATTTACGGGGAGACTTTGTGTCCTTGATGTCACTGGCACATGGTCCTTATGCATGCTGGCTACCTGATCTCTCCTGTGCTCAATTACTGCACAGAGTTGGATCCAGCGCTGTGACTTAATAAAGAACCACTTTTATATGTGGTGCTAAAGGTCTCCAGAAAGTTTCTTTCCCAGGCCGCATTATGCTACCTGTGTGTGGTATCCTCCGGAGGGGAACCCTGGGCAGCATTCAAATCCACTGAGCTGGAGCAGCTGTGAAATGAAAGGCAGGGACCTAGCTGCTATGGTGGCACCACTGTCTGCTGGCATGGGACCATCATGCAGGGTCACTGGCCACGTCACAATATAAGGATGGGCAGGGCTTCTCCCCACCCCAGGACAGACAGCTCCAAGGTGGCTGAGTCCATGCAGATGCTTTTAAAGCAGTGATGTTTGTGTCACTGACAGCGGCTATGGGGGTTTCTTTTGCTCCTGCAGAGAGCGAGAAAGGCATTTCAGCAGCCAGCACTTTGCATCTCTCCCTAGCTGCCAGCATCCTCTGAGTCAGAGCCAGTTAAAAGTTCATGGAGAGGGGCCAGAGGCAGTCGCTGCAGCAGTGTGTTAATTATTATGTACAGCCCAGCCATGTTTGCTTTTAATTAAGACATAGGAGTTGCTCTTTGTGTTTCAAAGAAAAGGCCCCTTTAACCCATTCACTGCTCAGTATGGCCTAACCCAAGCAATCAAAATAATGAATTGGGGCCCCACAAATCACGAGACTGGCTTCAAAATTATGAGCTATTTTTTAAAAACTTTGGGGTGGAGGGTTGTCTTCTCAAATCAGAGCCTTTAGGGTTTACATTTTCAAGCTTTTCTCTGCAAACCAAGAGTACTAGAAACTTACCTTTTTAAAATGAAAGATGAGAGTCCCCAATCACAGAACTCCATAAGCTTTATGAAAATCACCAAATATCATGAGAATTGTGATGTAGGCAACACTGACTCTGCAGTTGGGTGGGCTGATTTGCTGTGTCTTAGGCCCTGTCTGTCCTGGGTTTTTTTGCACCAATGTCCCTATTCCAATGCAAATCCCCAGTGCAGATGCATTGCGCTGCTGTGAGATGGAGTTTAGTAATTCCAGGAAATTACAGTGTCAGGCATACCCGGGAAAACCCTATATTGCCCTAGTTGCACCTGTGTAACTGGATCAGAATAGCTCCAAACCTCCTGAGTGCTTGACAAGCTCTTGTTCTGAATGAAGCCGATAGTGTGACTGGAGAATGTAGCCCCATGTTTTCAAGGTCATAAACTGAGGCGCTTTTGTGGTCATGAAATACTCATATGAAAGCGTCCTTTTAATAAACTGTGTGCTGGTGCAGCTACCCAGGCATAGTCCTCAGTGTGGAGGATGTTTTCCAGTCACTTAGGCCTAGCTGTTCCATAGGTACCCAATGGGAATTAGGCACCTTTGAGGATCTAAACCTTAATGTCAAGATGAGTTTATTACAATATACTGAACAACATTAACCTTGAGCCAAAGCGCTTTGGCTAGCATCTACACCTGTTCAGGCCAAACACCAGCTGTCACACTGAGCACTCATTCCACTGGATGGCTTGTTTCTGGTAACCGCAGAGCAAATGGGACTTGGAATAGCAATACATCTTGAAGAAACGTAACCACCTCCCTCACCCCCCCAAATGCTTTGGATTAATGAAGTGAAATGCAATACCAGGACCAAGACCCAAAGGAAGTCCCTGCGACACCAGGACCATGTATGAAAACTAGGACACGTGGTCACTTTATTAAGAAGTGCTCCCATGGGAACATCTTCTTAGCACCAAGCTGGGGTATTGGTTGAGCAGCGACTCAGAAGGAAAAATGCCACTGATACAGTCTACAACACTATGTCCTGCAGCAAGCTGGGTTTGCTTTCGGGGTCATACATTCACATACTGAGCAAGCCCAACCTGCCCAGCTAACGAGAACGGACATGAGCCAGCCCCAGATGCTAACCCTGTAGGCCACAGGCCAGAAGCTCTGCAATACTAAGACGATGTTCAGAGCACCCCGTTTCCACACACTGTACATGATGGTCCCTGGAGAATGTTCTGAATCCGACTCAAAATCCTTGAGACACCTCTAAAAATAACTGCTTGAAATGCTATAGCACAGGTTGGAATTGGATCAGGCAACCTGATTCATCTGGAAATTAAATGCATTAGACAGCCCAACAACCATCTAGCAACTCTGGGAAGACATAAGCAGTCCACAGCTCCTTGTAAATGGAGGAGTTACAGAGATTATTCAGCAGCACCTCCGTGATGCATTTCGTCCAAAACTGGGGGCTAGTAAAAATAATCAAGAGAAATATTCCTGCTGCAAGCTCATGGAAAGAACTGCACATTCAGGGCCATTTGCCGTGCACCCCAGCCAGCACTACTGGTCCTACAACACCTGTGATTGTACAAAAGGGTTAATGATATATTAATTTGATTATAGGGATGGTGGTAATGATCTCCAGTATTAAAGTTGCCTAACACTTCCCATTATAAAAAACCCAACTTTCCAACTGTTTTTGAAGAGCTCTAATGTTGCCCTGGTTTCCAGCAGGCACTTGAAATTTGGCTGGGGGATAGCCCCAGGGTCAGAGAGGTGCCTTTTGCTGCTCACATGAAAAATCGGTTTAGATTTAACCAAGGCATGCACTGTGAAAAATTACCATTTGCGTTATGCTCAAGAGAGTTCCTAAAGGTTTGCAGCTAAAGAAGTGCAAACATTCCACCTTCATTGAGCATGCTCCCTAGCTCCAGTCTCCCAGCAGCATGCTGAAGCAGGTATGTGGAGCAACCTCTCAGTGGGACACACACAGATAAAGTGGATCCTTCTACTTTCCCATCAGAATACTCTTTAGCCTAGGAGAAAGTGAATTAGACTAGGAGGCCACAGATTCAGGTCTTGCCTCGTCTACTTACTGGGGTTAACAAATCTCCGTCTTTCACAGCCCTTATTATTGATCAAAGCTTCATGCCCCTTCTGAGAGGTCACACAAACTCATAAGGAACTCAAATCTCCAATATGGCAGACTCGCAACATAGTCACACTGTCTATCAGAAGGATGTGGCCAACCTATGATTTGGCTCTGCTCTGTGTAAAATAGGGCTACTCATGCCTATGTAACCCACTGTTTCAAGTGTGTCATGTGTTCCTCTCTACTCGCTGGTCCACAGACAATAACCGTCTGCTCTTGCTGCCCTCTAATGTAGCTGATCCTTTAGCTTAAGTGACAGAGGCATGTGCTGCAGTCAGAGCGCATATCCTGCAGCAGTAGGGTATGCATGAATTTTGAATTAATTACAGTTACACAGAACAAGAATTTGGTTTTTCCTTTTTTAAGTGCAAGCTGACAGTGTCTGATCCTCGTTACTGTTACCAATTCCAGTTGTACTGTTACTATTTACGAGAGCTGAGCAGAACCGTTTAGTCCAGCGGGTCTCAAATTTTAGCAACCCGAGGATCCCCATTTTGATTTAAAAATGTTTGTGAACCCCCAAGCTAGCTTCTAATTTTCCCCAGGGGTGCTCAATGGATGCTTGGAATGACCCCAAACTTCTGGCTGCCAGGAGCTGGGAGGGGGAAATGGGGTGGAGCCCTACAAAATTGCCCTGTTTTGTACACTCCCCCTGAAGCTCTGGAACTGGCCACTGCAGGAGACAGGATACTGGGTGTGATCGGTGTCGGTCCACCTACCCGCTAGGGGGCGGTGGGGAGCTACGACGTCACTGGCCGGCCTGGATCACGCCTCTGCCACTGGGGAATTAGCGGCGGGAAGGATGCCAGCCAATGTCTGTAGCGCGCCCCTCAGGCAGGGGAGCGCCGGCACAGGTCAGTAGCGCGCCCCTCAGGCAGGGGAGCGCCGGCACAGGTCAGTAGCATGCCCCTCAGGCAGGGGAGCTCCAGCAAAGGGCAGTAGCGCGCCCCTCAGGCAGGGGAGCGCCGGCACAGGGCAGTAGCGCGCCCCTCAGGCAGGGGAGCGCCAGCAAAGGTCCCGGCGTGGGTCAGCCGGGTAGGGGAACGCAGGCCCACCCTACACCACTGCGTTCCAGCCCAGGGCCCTGACAGTGGCAGGATGAGGGTCCCGCCACTGGGTCAGCGGGGTCCTTCCGCTCTATAGACTCACCACTATGCAGCTCTGTCCCTGGGCTACTTCCTACCCGATTGCTCGTCCGAATCCCTCTGGTCCCGCCAGTGCGTCGGGGTAGTACGCTGTTGGCAGCTCCAGCTCCCCCTCGGGCTCAGGCTCCTCCAGCTCCTCCCGGTCCTCAGCTGCTGGCAGCTCCAGCTCCCCCTCCGGCTCCTCCAGTCCCTCTGGGTACTCGGCAGCGGGCAGTCCTGGCAGCCCCAGTCCGTCCTCCAGGTGAGGTTTCCACTGGTCCAGGGCCTCCCCTGGCGTGGCAGCAGGGTCTGAAGGGAGCAGCTCACGGTCTGCATCTGCCTCCCTCCCTGGTGCTGCTCTGACTGAGCTAAGGGCCCTGCCCTTTATACTTCCTGTTCCACCCTTCCCCTTCCGGGGGGTGGAGCGAGCTTGGCCTGGCCCCGCCCACTCAGGCTGAGAGAGCGGCCCTTTACCCTCAGGTTCGGAGGGCAGCCACCCTGGCTCCCTACATACCCCACCCCTCAAATCCAGCTCCCGAACCTTGGAGCTGGCATCCTCAGCCTCCCCCAGACGGGAGAGAAAGTCCGCATTGGCGTTGTCCCGTCCCGCCCGATGGCGGATCGTGAAGGCGTAGGGTTGTAGAGTAAGATACCATCGCTGAAGGCGGGCATTCGCGTCCTTCAGGGGTGCATGATCAGTAACCAGTATAAAGGGGGCCCCGAGGAGGTAGTAGTGGAGGGCATCCACCGCCCACTTAACAGCTAGGGCCTCTTTCTCAAGGACGGAATAGTTCCTCTCCCGGGGGAACAGTTTCCGACTGATGTAAACAATAGGGTGCTCCTCCCCGTCCACCTCCTGTGAGAGGACCGCCCCAAGCCCCACGCCGGAGGCATCGGTCTGAACAATGAAGTCACGATGAAAGTCCGGGCTGAAGAGTACTGGCTCGCTACACAGGCGGTCTTTGACAGTTTGAAAGGCCTCCTCGCAGTCGTCGGACCAGCACACTCTGCGCGGGCTAGCTTTGGTCAGGAGCTCTGTCAGAGGGGCCGTAATGGTTGCGAAGTGGGGTACGAACCGCCGGTAATAACCAGCTAGGCCCAAGAATTGATGCACCTGCCTCTTTGTGGTTGACGCCTGACATTTCTGGAGCGCTTGAACCTTCCCGATGAGGGGGCGTACCTGTCCCCGCCCCAGGGTGTACCCCAGATAAGTGGTTTCTTCCCGCCCGATTTGGCATTTTTTTGGATTGGCTGTGAGGCCGGCGGCGCAGAGGTCGCGGAGGACAGCCGCCTCTTGGTTGAGATGTTCCTCCCAGTTACTGCCATAGATGACCACATCATCCAGGTAGGCGGTGGCGTACTTGGTGTGTGGTTGCAAAATCCGATCCATCAAGCGCTGGAAGGTTGCTGGGGCCCCATGGAGGCCGAAAGGCATCCAGGTAAACTGGTACAGCCCTGAAGGGGTGGCAAATGCGGTCTTCTCCTTGGATCGAGGTTCCAAGGGGATCTGCCAGTACCCCTTGGTGAGATCTAATGTGGTGATATATCAGGCTTCTCCAAGCCGGTCAAGGAGCTCATCGACGCGGGGCATTGGATATGCATCAAACTTTGAAATGGCGTTGACTCTCCGAAAGTCAATACAAAACCGCCGGCTCCCATCTGGCTTCGGGACGAGGACGACGGGGCTCCGCCATTCGCTTTGGGAATGCTCAATAACACCCAGTCCCAACATGGCCTGGACTTCCTCCTCCACGGCCTCTCGCATTCGCCTAGGCAATGGCCGGGTCGTCTCTCAGACCACCACCCCGGGGTCAGTCTGGATTGCATGGTAGGTGAGCGTAGTCCGTCCGGGCTTCGTGGTGAAGGTCCTGGGGAACGCCTTCACTAGGCAGAGGGCCTGTTCTTGCTGCTCGGCGGTGAGCGTCTCGGCTAGCTGTGGTTCACCATTATCAGACTCTTAGGGGGGTTGTGGCCCAAGGTCTGGTTCAGGCGGGTATGGGGCAATTAGTAGTCCTTCCCGTTCCCGCCAGGGTTTTAAAAGATTTACATGATAAATCTGCTTTTCCTTCCGGTGATCAGGTTGACGGATTTCGTAAGTGACAGGCCCCACTTGGCGAAGGACTTCATACGAGCCCTGCCAGCGGGCAAAAAGTTTTGATTCCTCCGAGGGGAGCAGGAGGAGGACTCGGTCCCCTGGGGCAAATAATCGGACCTGGGTGCCCCGATTATATTGCTGCTCCTGGCCTCTCTGGGCTGTGTTTAAGTTTTCCCTCGCGAGCTCACCCGCCCGGGCCAGCCGCTCCTGCAGCTGTAAGACGTATTGTAAGAGGCCCTGCGTTGAGGATGGTGTACGTTCCCAAGTTTCTCTCAGGAGGTCCATCACTCCGCGGGGTCGTCGCCCATAGAGGAGCTCAAATGGAGAGAACTTCGTGGAAGCCTGCAGAACTTCCCGAACCGCCAGTAATAAATGGGGAAGTAGTTGATACCACTGATGGAGGTCCTGGGTGGGGAAGCGTCGCAACATTCCCTTCAGGGTCCGATTAAAACGTTCGACTAACCCATCAGTCTGGGGATGGTAAACTGAGGTCTGCAGTTTCTTAATCCCTAGCAGGGCACACACCTGACGGAACAACTTAGAGGTGAAGTTGGTCCCTTGGTCAGTAAGTATCTCCCGAGGGAGGCCTACCCTGGCGAAGATCTTCACGAGCTCTGCTGCAATAGTGCGGGCAGTGATACTTCTTAAGGGGACAGCCTCAGGGAAGCGGGTGGCGTAGTCCATCAAGACAAGGATATATTGGTAGCCCGCCTGACTTTTCGGGAAGGGTCCGACCAGGTCCATCGCTACTCGTTCAAACGGAACGCCCACTGTTGGTAACGGAACCAGGGGGGCCTTCCGGACCCCGGTCGGGGCGGCGTTTTGGCAGTCCGGGCATGACCCACAGTAATCCTTCACCTCGCGGTGGATGCCGGGCCAGAAGAACTTGGCCAGGACCCTAGCCGCGGTTTTCTCCAGTCCTAAATGGCCTGCGGCCGGGATGTCATGGGCTAGCTTCAGGACCGCCCCACCGATGAATGCGGGGAACCACGAGTTGGGTCCAGACCTCTTGGGTTTGAGGGTCTCGCTCCACGCGGTAGAGACAATCCTGATAGAGTTCAAATCTAGGCCATTGGGTAGCCCGCTGGGCCTCCACGACCTTCCCCTCTACCCGTGCCAGCTGTTCATAGGCAAACCGGAGCGTAGGGTCTTCCCTTTGGTCTCGGCTAAAGTCCATAATGTCCACCGGGGGGCCCCCCCGTCTCCCGACCGTCCTGCCTGGGTGAACGGGATGGGTCAACGCCGGGGTCGGGACACAGCCCGGGGCCTGGGTCCGTCACAGAGGAAGCTCCCTCGAACGCCTCTTCCGGAGATAGGGACCGGAGCACCTCGACGAAGTCTGGCCAGTCCCAGCCCAGGATAATCGGGTAGGCAAGGGATGGGGCCACTGCCACGTTCATTAACTGAGTTGCCTCGTTCACCGTGAGAGGGACCTGAACCGTGTGGTACGGTTTCACATCTCCATGTATACACTGTATCCGTACCTCCCCAATGATCCGCTCGGTATCCGGGAGGAGGGACTGGCGGACAAGAGTCTGCCCACAGCCCGAATCAATTAGACCCACAACGGGTGTCCCGGCGATGCCCATGGGGGCCATCAATTTGGCCGCGGACGGCGGGCGGGCCCGGCGCTCCCCGGTGTACACCCGGCCAAAGTCGCATTCCATTGCCAAACAGTCTCGTTGCAGGTGACCGTACTCGCCACACCGAAAGTAAGGTCCTACCACTGTGCGCCCTGGCCGCGCGGGGTCACCCGGGTGGCCGCGGGGTTGGCCGGGGCCCGATGGACGGGTCAAGCGTCCGGACGGCGTGGGCCGTGGAGCATCGGGCCGTTGGGAAAAAGTAGTGCCGCCGCCGTTTGGTCGTCGGGCTCGAGTTGGTACGTCAACTTTGGGGGTGGACCCCCTTTCAGGCTTCTGAGTGCTGGGTCCAGAACTTGGGGGTCGGGCTGCCGGTCCTATCGGGGCCTCGGCCTCTAGAAAGTTCTCCATAAGCGTGACAGCTGCACTTAGCATTTGAGGTCGGTGCCGCAACACCCACGCCCTCTCTGGAGTCGGGAGGATATGCACGAATTGCTCGAGGATCATCTGTTCTGTCACCTCAGCCACAGTTCGATGCTCGGGTTGTAGCCATCGGCACGCTGCATCCTTTAATTCCTGGGCCACGGCCCGGGGCCGGGCACTCGGAGGGTAAAGCTTTCCCCGAAACCGTCGCCGAAAGGTCTCTGGGGTGATGTCGAAGGCATCCAGGATAGCCGCTTTCACTCAGGCATAAACACGGGCCTCATCATCTGGTAGCCCCCGGTAAGCCTTCTGGGCTGGCCCCGTTAGATAGGGGGCAAGCAGGGTTGTCCATTGGTCCGGAGCCCAACCAGCTACTGCAGCAACCCGCTCGAAGGTCACCAGATAAGCCTCTGGGTCATCCTCAGGCCCCATCTTGGCCAGACGGATTGGTGGAGCAGGAGGGTTGGGAGTGACCGCCCTGCCCGGTTGGGCTCCACCGGGGCTCGGCCACAGGTTGGCAAGTTGCTGGAAACATTGGGTCTGTTGTTCGTGGTGCTGGGCCCCCAAGGTTTGAAGTAACTGCTGCTGGTGGGTACCCAGCTGCTGTATGAGTTGTTGCTGCTGCTGCTGCTGAGTCTCAGCCAGCACCTTGATAAGCCTCTCCATCTCCATATTCCGTTTAGGGGCTGCCGCTGCCTCCTTGCTCTAATCCCTTCTGGCAGGGATAGGGGGCGCTGCCCACATTCTCCACCACTTGTGATCGGTGTCGGTCCACCTACCCGCTAGGGGGTTGTGGGGAGCTACGACGTCACTGGCCGGCCTGGGTCACGCCTCTGCCACTGGGGAATTAGCGGCAGGAAGGACGCCAGCCAGTGTCTGTAGCACGCCCCTCAGGCAGGGGAGCGCCGGCACAGGTCAGTAGCGCGCCCCTCAGGCCGGGGAGCGCCGGCACAGGTCAGTAGCGCGCCCCTCAGGCCGGGGAGCGCCGGCACAGGTCGGTAGCGCGCCCCTCAGGCACGGGAGCGCCGGCACAGGTCGGTAGCGCGCCCCTCAGGCACGGGAGCGCCGGCACAGGTCCCGGCGTGGGTCGGCCGGGTAGGGGAACACAGGCCCACCCTACACCACTGCGTTCCAGCCCAGGGCCCTGACAGTGGCAGGATGAGGGTCCCGCCACTGGGTCAGCGGGGTCCTTCCGCTCTATAGACTCACCACTATGCAGCTCTGTCCCTGGGCTACTTTCTACCCGATTGCTCGTCCGAATCCCACTGGTCCCGCCAGTGCGTCGGGGTAGTCCGCTGTTGGCAGCTCCAGCTCCCCCTCGGGCTCAGGCTCCTCCAGCTCCTCCCGGTCCTCGGCTGCTGGCAGCTCCAGCTCCCCCTCCGGCTCCTCCAGTCCCTCTGGGTACTCGGCAGCGGGCAGTCCTGGCAGCCCCAGTCCGTCCTCCAGGTGAGGTTTCCACTGGTCCAGGGCCTCCCCTGGCGTGGCAGCAGGGTCTGAAGGGAGCAGCCCGCGGTCTGCGTCTGCCTCCCTCCCTGGTGCTGCTCTGACTGAGCTAAGGGCCCCGCCCTTTATACTTCCTGTTCCACCCCTCCCCTTCCGGGGGTGGAGCGAGCTTGGCCTGGCCCCGCCCACTCAGGCTGAGAGAGCGGCCCTTTACCCTCAGGTTTGGAGGGCAGCCACCCTGGCTCCCTACACTGGGCTATATGGACTGTTGGTCTGCTGCGGCATGGCCGTTCTTATGCTGCACATTAGCTTGCATGATTCCTGCCTGTCCTGCTCCTGCCCCAGCCTTGGTGATCAGCTCTTCAATTTCTCCAGCAGCTCAGTCACACAGAACTGCACACACAAGCCTCCCTCCCGCTTCCACCTTACCACAAATAAACAACAACAGAACCAATCCATATAAGCAAAGTGCCTCCTTCCCCAGCCCAGGACTTGCCCATAGGAGTCGGGGTAGAACAAAGACAGTGTTTTCCTTCCAGCCACAGATCAGCGGCAAATTTATTATCTTTTGCTGAGTACATTTAAGAGGAGTAATTGCCCCTTCCCTCCAGCTGTTTACCCCTGGTTTATGGCAGCTCTTTTTGCACTGGTGGGAAAGGTTAATACAACTCTTATGGCCTCCATTGCCTGGATTTATTGCTGAACATGAAATAACGCTCACACAGTTGTAAATTTGTTCTTAATAGAAACATGGGGGAAGGTTGCCAGAGGCGCTATTACCCTTGGCCACTTGTCCCTGGCTGCTGAGCAGGAATCAGCAGTAAATCAAGCCTCAGAGAGGCTTTTCCCCAACATCTGATTCCATGTATTCCCCCTCCCACAAGGTGGCAGTGGTGAAATGTGATGCTTACTACAGAGTGGGACTGACAGTGCTAGGAGAGATGGGCAAGGGGCAGGCATGGACTGGGTAAACATCCCCTGGCCAAAGCACCTCATCAGAAACATGTCAGAAGTCCAGGGCTGGGACGCCCTCTCAGCTCTACCAATGCTCCTCAGTTCTGATCTGCAGCCCCCTCCCCTCCAGTTCAGGGCTCCCAATGCACAGCTTGTCCACTGCTGCACACTCCAGACCTGCAGCCCCATCCTACTCCACTTGGGGCCCCATGCAGCCTAAATCCAGGAGAACCTGCTTCCTGCCCTGGCTTCATTGTGACTTTCTCCTAGACTGGATCCTGGCTCTGCCAGTGGTGGGCACATTAGAAATGCCCCGGCTAGTTTATGCCTGTAACATTGGGGAGCCCCCCCACACCAAGCAGATGCTGCTCCTGCTCCCTGTAGGACATGCACCATTGCAGGAGCCCGAATCAAAGGGCTAGTTTGGCGATCATCGCAGGAGACATACGTGGCTGCTATTTTACTGTGTGGCACCAGAGACCCAATCAAACAACATGGGGCATTCCAGCCAACACTGGATTGAACTAGCATGTAACAGCAGATTCAGTCCTTGTAGAAGCTGCTGATTTATCAGTTCTCCTCCCTCTTCAGTGCTACTCCACCTAGAAGAAAATTCAGGTGTTGATGTGACGTGACGGACATGATCTTGGCCTAGCCCCCAGGGATTAAACTGGGGAGCTGCAAAACTAAACACATGAACTACTCCAGTGTGAGCTAAAGCACCCTCCTTGGGCTGCCACAGCCCCTACCCTATGTAGATTGGGCCCCAGTGGATCTCCCCAGGGTGAGCCCATAAAGCCGTGCAAAGTGCCTTGGATGTCTCCTTCCTTAGATGTTTTTTAAGGTCAGGCTTGACAAAGCCCTGGCTGGGATGATTTAGTTGGGGATTGGTCCTGCTTTGAGCAGGGGGTTGGACTAGATGATCTCCTGAGGTCCCTTCCAACCCTGATATTCTATGATTTGAACAGTGCTAAATAGTTCATTTGCCAGGACTTTGGCCTCCATTATTATTAAGTTCTTTGCCTTTTGTACGGATCTTTCTGCTAAGCTCTGGGTGCCCTCCAGCTCCCACTGACTCCACTCAGAGTGAAGGTACTCAGCACCGCTAGACACTCAACAGGATGGGGGTCTTTCAGCATTGTTTCTCCCTCTGATGGAGACTAGGGCCCCTGCCTTTCTGCCGCCGTCACTACCATGAGGACAGAGAACGGGGCTGTGTGTGTTGTGTATTTGTTCCCCCTCCCCCCCGTACACCAGTTTATGTTTCCTGTTTCTGATACCCCCAGGTCCTTTCCTCTGCCCTCACCCCTCTGTGCAAATCCACCCCCTTTAGTGGCACCTGGCAGCTTCCTTCATGTGCAGTTCTCACAATTCCCACATTGTTCAGGGAGAATATGAAGAAGACCTGGCACAACGCCAAGACCTGCAGAACTGCCTTCTCCAGCCCTACACTTCAGGGCAGCAGGTCTTTACTGACCATGGGATTAGAGGACCTGGGGATTACAGTGGATGAGAAACTGGATATGAGTCAGCAGTGCGCCCTTGTTGCCAAGAAGGCTAACGGCATATTGGGCTGTATTAGTAGGAGTATTGCCAGCAGATCGAGGGAAGTGATTATTCCCCTCTATTCGGCACTGGTGAGGCCTCATCTGGAGTACTGTGTCAGTTTTGGGCCCCCCGCTACAGAAAGGATGTGGACAAATTAGAGAGAGTCCAGCGGAGGGCAACGAAAATTATTAGGGGGCTGAGGCACGTGACTTATGAGGAGAGGCTGAGGGAACTGGGCTTATTTAGTCTGCAGAGGAGAAGAGTGAAGGGGGATTCGATAGCAACCTTCAACTACCTGAAGGGGGGTTGCAAAGAGGATGGAGCTAGGCTGTTCTCAGTGGTGGCAGATTACAGAACAAGGAGCAATGGTCTCAAGTTGCAGTGGGGGAGGTCTAGGTTGGATATTAGGAAAAACTATTTCACTAGAATGGTGGTGAAGCACTGGAATGGGTTACCTAGGGAGGTGGTGGAATCTCAATCCTTAGAGGTTTTTAAGGCCTGGCTTGACAAAGCCCTGGCTGGGATGATTTAGTTGGGGTTGGTCCTGCTTTGATCAGGGGGTTGGACTAGATGACCCCCTGAGGTCTCTTCCAACCCTAATCTTCTATGATTCTATGACATGCTCCACACATGGTGGCAAAAGAGTTGTATAAAAAGAGAGACACTCTTGGGTTAGCATCAGGGCTCGTCTGCACTGCGAAGTGGACTCAAGTTATAAGACTCAAGTATTGACCCTACTTTGAGCTCGTCCCCACACTTGAGTGCATTTGTGCTTTTAACTCCAGTTAGCCTACATGCCCCTCAGACCAGTTACAACTCAAGGGAGCACAAGTTGTCTGCCATTTTGTTACCCTTCGGGTGGGGGTGGGGATGGGGGTAGAGACTGGGCCAGTACTGGGGTTGGAAAGCCCAGGTTACTTCAGGGGATGGTGCTTGGGATTCTGGGCTGAAGTCCAGCGCTTGAGGGGTACTGTTTTGAGAAGGGACATGAACCCTGAGCCTAGCCCCTCAAGATCCTGTGATATCAGCTGCAAGTGAGGAGCATGGGCCCTGGTCTCCGTGGCAAACTCCACCCTTACTGGTTACCTTGGCCTCTCCCCTCCACAAGCTGAGGAGAGAATGTGGTGCCTGAGTGTAATACACTGTCTTGTGTGCCCCCTGACTGCAGCAACTGTGCCATGCTGCAGTCCTGGATGGGGCTCTGTTAGCTCACATGTCAGGGGCTGACACTTGGGTCGATTTCTACTGATGACTGATAGTAGCCAGTAGCCATGAACCTGGGTGACCAGCATTCTCCTGTGCTCAGGGGACAGAGCTAGAGGGCCAAGGTGCTAGCTAACCCCAGGCAGTGCTCAGTGGAGGGGAGTCGCAGCTCATGCCACGGGGTGGGGGTAATCAATGCAGCAGTTCCCTTCATGTTGACTGCACTGTGCGGCGTGTGCCAGCTGCGAGGGTCCTTGTGGGGCCCAGCACTGTGAGACACCTTTCCCTCCTATGCTTAACTGGGTCCCAGCCCCTGCCATATCCAGTCTGTCAGCCACCCACCCCATCTCATCTGGGTTCCTGCAGCCCTTACTTTGCTCCCCGCTCCCTATGCCCTTTTGGAGCCTTCCTCTGTAGGGTCCAGACATACTAGGGCGGTTGTCCCCAAGAGACCAGTCTATACCTCAGTTTGGATGATCCAGCTGAGGGCCAGCACCTAGTTCAATATCCCAGCACTGAGATAGCGTTATAATGAAACCAACAACACATTTATCATCAAAGATTCAAGAGCTAGTAAGGACAATAGAAACAAAAGGGTCATATGTAAAACAAAGTTATGAAATGCTGTTTCGAGACTGAATTTAGCAGGCTAACCTCCACTCTGAATACGCCTCACCCCTAGTGTCCTCTGTAGTGTTTCAACCCAGGCTGACCGAGAGCCCGTGGCCACGCATGTAAACACCCTGCCCATTGCCACAGTGCAAGATAAAGGGGTGTTGTTTTTCCTTCTCCATCTATCCCCCAAGATATTGTCTGTCCTCAGGGACAGACATTTCCCCCACCCCACCCTTCCCAGTCATTGGTGTTCCTGGGTCATGTTTCCACCCTGTTGATTTCACATAATAGAATCATAGAATCACAGACTATCAGGGTTGGAAGGGACCTCAGGAGGTCATCTAGTCCAACCCTCTGTTCAAAGCAGGTCCAATCCCCAACTAAATCATCCCAGCCAGGGCTTTGTCAAGCCTGACCTTAAAAACCTCTAAGGAAGGAGATTCCACCACCTCCCTAGGTAACCCATTCCAGTGCTTCACCACCCTCCTAGTGAAAAAGTTTTTCCTAACATCCAACCTAAACCTCTCCCACTGCAACTTGAGACCATTACTCCTTGTTCTGTCATCTGGTACCACTGAGAACAGTCTAGATCCATCCTCTTTGGAACCCCCTTTCAGGTAGTTGAAAGCAGCAATCAAATCCCCCCTCATTCTTCTCTTCTGCAGACTAAACGATCCCGGTTCCCTCAGCCTCTCCTCATAAGTCATGTGCTCCAGCCCCCATTTTTGTTGCCCTCTGCTGGACTCTTTCCAATTTTTCCACAGCTTTCTTGTAGTGTGGGGCCCAAAACTGGACACAGTACTCCAGATGAGGCCTCACCTATGTCAAATAGAGGGGAATGATCACGTCCCTCAATCTGCTGGCAATACCCCTACTTATACAGCCCAAAATGCCGTTAGCCTTCTTGGCAACAAGGGCACACTGTCGACTCATATCCAGCTTCTCATCCACTGTAACCCCTAGGTCCTCTTCTGCAGAACTGCTGCCTAGCCATTCGGTCCCTAGTTTGTAGCAGTGCATGGGATTCTTCCATCCTAAGTGCAGGACTCTGCATTTGTCCTTGTTGAAGCTCATCAGATTTCTTTTGGCCCAATCCTCTCATTTGTTTAGGTCCCTCTGTATCCTATCCCTACCCTCCAGTGTATCTACCACTCCTCTCATTTTTGTCTCATCTGCAAACTGAGGGTGCAATCCACGCCATCCTCCTGATCATTGATGAAAATATTGAACAAAACCAGCCCCAGGACTGACCCTTGGGGCACTCTGCTTGATACTGGCTGTCAACTAGACATGGAGCCATTGATCACTACCCGTTGAGCCTGACAATCTAGCCAGCTTTCTATCCACCTTATAGTCCATTCATCCAGCTCATACTTCTTTAACTTGCCTGCAAGAATACTGAATACTTTCTCTCTCACACACACACATGCCCCTGTTGGCTTCCTACATAGTGGTGTAGCTGTTTTGTTAGCTACGATGCTCAATGTACATGCTGACAGAGGGGTGAACAGACAGCTGTTGTCTGACAGGAAGCCTGCTTGTCAATGCTGCCTTGATACAGACTTTAACGCCTGTTTTCAGCAGACCTCCGTTACTCCTGGCATGGCATCTGCCCATACATTTCCCAGTGACTTCAGTGCCCAATGCGTCCCTGGCTTTCATTTCAGACTCACCTGACATTCTTTGGGAAACCAGAACATACAGACCAGGATCAGGATCTTCTTGTAACCCACTGACCACCTGACATGGGTCACACATGCCCGAGTCAGGCTGCCTGCCTCCATTGCCAGAGCTTTGAAGTGGGGCAGAGGTATATGGAGGGAAGAGCATCCCCCTGCATGGGGCCATGGGCAAAGCCGCAGTGGATTTGCACCTCTGTGCTATGCAGTGGCAGGGATATACAGAGCTTTTGTGCAGCAGGGAGAGCCACCCATATGACCGAGGGCTCTATTGCCAGCTCTGCCACTCACTCTCTGGGTGACCAGGCCACGCCCCTCCATGCTTCAGTTTCCCTCTCAGTAGAATGCAAACAACATTACAACACAAATGGGATGGCTCTTCCTCCTCATCACAGGCTGGTTTCCCCTCGAGCCCTGCTCTAGCTCCCACCTACCCTGAGGCAGAGTGGGAGCCGTGTTTGATGGGATGTTTCCTTGTCCTCCATGATGTCTTCATTGATCTGTCAAAACAGGCTGTCAAAATCAAGGCACTCAGGAAAAAGAAACCAACCCAAACTCCCCTTTGGAAAAGGCATAACACAGAGATCTCCTTGCATTTGGTTCCCTGACAAGCCTTTTGTACCTAGCTCCTGCCTGTCTGAGAAAAACTCTCTGAGGATTCTAGTGAAAGCCAGCCACAAACAGCCCTCCCCACCCTCACGGCTGCTCTGGCTTCGTCCCTGCTGCTTGGCTTCAGCCCGTCTCAACAGCGGAGTCCCAGTGGCTCTGTGCCTTTGGACCCAGCCTTACTCAACTCAGACACCAGGGATTCCCAAACACCTCAGGCAGGGGTTCTCAGCCTTTTTCTTTCTGAGGCCCCCCCAACATGCTATAAAAACTCCATGGCCCACCTGTGCCACAACAACTGATTTTCTACATATAAAAGCCAGGGCTGGCATTAGCGGGTAGCAAGCCAGGCAATTGCTTGGAGTCCTATGCCACATGGGCCCTCGTGAAGCTACATTGCTCAGGCTTCGGCTTCAGCCCCAGGTGGCAGCACTCAGGGCCCTGGGCTTCAGGCCCATGCAGTGGGCTTCAGCTTTCTACCCTGGGCCCCAGCAAGTCTAATGCTGTCCCTGCTTGGCAGCCCCCCTGAAACCAGTTCACAGCCTCCCAGGGGGCCCCGGGCCACTGGTTGAGAACCACTGACCTAAGAGGCTCACATGGTCCCATGCCGTGGCAATCGGGCACCAGACACAAGTGAAAGTAGCCTCACTTGGTGAGTCGGGCTGGGGAAGGGCAGCTGGTCAGTGGCAGCAGAGCCATGGATATTACTGAGCCCAGCTCCCATGGGCCTTTGGCCACCCTGTCTGGGAGGTTTTCCCTTCCGTCCCTTCCCCCTCTCAGTCCCAGTGCTTGTACTCTCGGCAGGGATTGGGTTTGCTCTGGGTGTCGCCTTCACTCAATCCCCAGCCCTGCTGCCTCCCCTGATCCTCACATGCAGTAATCAAGAGGATACCAGCTAGCACTTTGGGGCCTGATCCTGCAGACCTGGGCTCAGCATTTTGATGGGACACTTCCGGACTGGACAGCTGAACAAAGGGGGCAGATCTGGAGACCAGTGGCTTGTGCTTATGCACAGGCCTGGTACAGTGCAGTGCAAGTGTAACCCACACACCTCCTGGGTGTGGTGTTCTGTCCCCTCTAGTGACACCGAGACCACATAGAGATTAATAAGTCTGGTACAGCCTTAGCTAATAGCCATGTGGCTTTTAGCGCATGAGGTAGAGGCTCATGCATTGAGCTGCAGAGATCCCAGGTTCGATTCCGCCCACCGACAACTGGGGTCTGTCGGTATTACACAAGTTCCCCCAAAGCTGCCCCATCACCATGCCATACACCTGACCTGCTGGGAAGCACCTTGAATGGCAAGAGAATTGTCTATTCTTAACAGCCTGTTCCATCTCCAGCCTCTCTGCTGGCGAATTTCTATTCCATGGGCAATTCCAATATTTGTTTTCATTCCGAAGCTGAACAAAATGTCAGTTTGTTTTAATCTGGAAACATCAGAACATTTCATTTCAACAATCTGACAAATTGTTTCCCCCTCCCCAGAAAGTTTCAGATTTTGAAGAACTTTCCTGTGCTGAATTGTGCCAAAAAGTCAAAGTCTCAATTTTTTTGTAAACTGAATATCTATAAAAAAGTTTAGGTCAATCAAAATGTTTCATTTCAATAGTTTTTAAATGTTTTGATTTTGGCTTTGGTTTTCTCTCACACACACAAAAGGTGGAACCCAAAAGTCTTTTGAATCTGAAAACCAGGATTTTTCATTTCTAAAAACATCAAAATGGAACATCTTAATTTCAGACACTTTCCCGTCAAAATCAGCATGTTCCCATGAAATGTTCTGATTCTGATGTAACGGCGTTTGCTGATGGAAAACGTCCTTCAAAAGTGAGGGACCAATTACCACTGCTGAAGGAGTGGATTTGCGCTGGGGCCCATTCACCCAAGGGAGCTGGCAGTATTTATGGAGTTGTACAGCACTCTGTGTAACATTAGACCAGGGGAGGTGCAGATGTGGGCGTCCTGATCTCCGTATGACACAATAATCATCTGTCTTAGAACAGCCTGTTACAGCGTCGGCTGTTAAGAATTTATTGCTAATACTATTCTTGGCACCTTTCATAATGAAGTATTAAAGAGTCCAGCTCCATCTATTAGTCATTCATTTAAATAGATCAGATTGTAACAGGCTCAAAGACACCCAGGTGTTTAGACAAAGAATAACAGATGAACTGGAGTAACTTTCAAGGGAGTTGTTCCACACAGGGTGGGTTCTGGTGCCATCAGGAAGCCGTAAGAGTTTGCCCATGTGACTAATCATTACTGGGATCTCAGCAGAGCACCTGAGCTGGCTGTGTTGGAGAGGGACATCTCCAAAAACCCCAGTGGCCAGATTCTCCACGGCCTGGTAGAACAGCTTTTCATCCCATTTCACACAGGTGTAAGTGGCTGATTCCCCACTGCCTTAAGTGCTGACGGGGGAGTTGTGGGGGCTCAGGAGGCTAATTCAGAAGAAAGAGTTCCATTGGGCTAGGCTGTGGTTTGCTGCCATGCATCTGGGGGTTTTATATTTAAGAGCCTGCCTACCTGTGGGCATTGAAGGACTAGGACTTCGGAGACCTGGACTGCATTCCTGTCTTGCCTAAGGTCACTCAGCAGGCCAGTGGCTAAGTCGTTATGTGTCTCAGTTTTCCCATCTGTCAGCTTTGGCTAATGATCCTGGCCTCCGTTCGTAAAGAGCTTTGAGATATCGCTACACAACAGTTCAGGACAGGAAGAGAAGGGGGAAGCAGAACACAATGATCTAAACTGGGCTCAGTAATCAGAGCAGCACATTCCACCCATAGATCTCAAAGTGGGCAGTCACGCTCCAGCCCAGAGGTGGCTGCATTTCAGTGGCAGGGGAAGCAAGCTATGTATATGGAGCCCTCCCTGACCACAGACGGCTGTTGTAATTGTTCACTCAGATAATGTGCTGAAAGTGCTTGAGAGGGGTTGTCTAAGAACAGTGCATTTTTATTATTCCTCTGTTCTCTGGGCTGGTGCAACCTGGGCCATGACAGGATAGGCTTCCCTGCCCCTCCCTTTCCTTGTGCCTACATTGTGCCCTGCAGGGCCAGCTCTAGTGGGGAGAGAAGAGTCCCGGCTGCATGGTCCATTCAGCTCTGGGCCCCTCTGATGAGGCTGCCCATGGGGGACCGGCAGGGGGGTTCTTGCTCACTGGTGTGGTTGTTTTGTGGGGCCTGGCCCAGAGGGGAACAGGACTGAGGCCACCAGGCTGCCCTTCACAAAGGTCAGAGGACACCGGCCAGGGGGTGACAGTGGCCTCTGCTCACTGCTGAGCCAGCAGGGGTTGAATTCTGCAGAGGTGCCGTATCCTGGCTCCCCTGTTCCCCCCACTCCACCAATCCCCCAGGTCCTCATCCCCTCTATATCCCTCTTTCTATTCCCCCGAACCCCACAATATCCCCAGCCCCCACCCCAGGTTCCCACAGTCCATCCCACTCCTCACTGCCTCCCATTGTACTCCCCCATCCCCAGAATGACCTGATCTCTCATCACATGTTACTAACCAGATTACCACGAAGAGGCAGACCCCATTATCTAGGGCGTTCTCTCCTTGTGGGCTGTGTAGAGTACAGTCACCTGACCCCCTCGAGGGAATTCCGCCTGGTAATGGGGGAGATGTTAGTCTAAAGTGGGATCAGGGCTCTTACACAAACCCTTGATTAACATTCCCAGCATTGCCACCTTCGTGTACATGGGATTTAAAGAATGAATCACCTAATAGCGTCTCTACTGCCTGGAATAACCCTCCTACGTTCCTTGTCAGAATAGAGGGAGCGCCAAGCTTTCCGAGGCCTCCAGTGCCTGAGCCCAGGGCCAAGCAGCTGGGCTTGCTAGCAGGATGCTGACAGGGTATGCAGTCACTCGGGGCTTCCTGTAGCCCCAGAATAAAGGGGTTTTAAACCCAAGCCCAGACATCCCCCTCTCAGGATTCCCAGGGTCTCTCAGCTGGAGACTGGTAAGACAGACCATGACACTACGCAGGGAAGAAGCCCTAGATTTTAAGGCTTGAAGGGACCTGGGAGAACCCAGGCCAGAGAACTCCACCCAGTGATTCTTGCATCCAGCCTGTATCTTGTTGTTATGGCGCATATCATTTACAAAGACATTCAGTCTGGCTGCGGAGATTGATAAAAATGCCTCCACCGTCTAAATCTTCTCAGCAGTAGATCTCAAAGTGCTTTAAATGGGAGGGCAGTGTCATTACTTCCATTTGCGGAAACTGAGGCACGGAGCAGGAATGTACCTTGTCCAAGGCCACCCAGCAGGCCAGTGATAGAGGCAGAAATAGTTTCCTGATCTCTTGCACCCTAGCCCCCTGCTCTGCACATTAAGCCATACTGCCTCCCATAGGTGATGCTGAATGCACTGCATCCTTAAGTCAGTGGTTCCAATGTTAGTTACCAGAGGAACTGGTGCAATTAGGAAGAGCCGGCTGGAGAATTCCCTGGGGTGGAGTGGGGGCACAGGTGTGGAATTTTTAAAGCTTTGGACAATGTTTATCAAAACTGTTTTTGTTTGAACGTGTGCTTTTGAAGTCTCATTTCTTTACTTGTTTCTCCTTTTCCCTTCCTCCATCTCTTACCCACTTCTCCCTTCCCTGGCCTTCCCCCGAGCTTGCCACTGAAAGAGGGAAGAAAAAAAAGGGTAAATTAAAGAATCCCCCAACCAGAAGGCAATGCTTTTCAGTTTCTGATTTCCAAAAACAACCCCTCTCCCCTCCCCGGCCAACCCAACCAGAAAGTTTCCAAACAAAACCAGAGTTCTGTACACACCATTTTGATTTCAGAGAAAGGCCATTTTCCAACAAATATTAATTCAAAACATTCTGGCCCACTCCCTCTTCGCTTTTCCAGGTCTCTGCTGGCTGAGAGCCCTCGCTGAGCATCAGAACTCCATACTGTACTACTAGTGAGGAGAAGAGCAGGGTGGCTCCCCAAGATCTTTACAAGAGACATTAAGGTCATTATCCCTATTTTACACATGGGGAAACTGAGGCACAGAGCAGTGCTGTGATTTGCTCAAGGTCACTGAGTAGGTCAAGCCAGGAATAGAACCCAGGTCCTGAGTCCTGTCCAGTGTTCTATTCATTAGGCAACACTGTCTCCCTAACCCTCCCCTTCTGAAACAAACCACATTGCTGTTCAAGTTGCACCCACCCTCATGCCTCCCTAGTCCTTGGCAAGTAGCACTTTGGGGGCGCTGCACACACACAACCCACATGAGAGAACCCTCCGCCTTTGTGCCCTGCGGTGGCTGACCCCCCGAGGCTCCAAGCCTATGGCAGCTGCCAGCTAAGGAGGCTAAGCGCTGTGGTGCGTGGTCAGACCCTGTTGTCTCTACAAGCACTGTAACAAATCCATGCTCCTAGGGGCAGGGAAGGGTTTTCCCCACCTTACAAGTGGGCAAAAGGAGGCCCTGAGAGGCCTCATGCCTTGTCCAAAGTTATGTCAGTGGCCCGAGGAGCTGGTGTACTGGGCTAGGGCCTGAGAGCCCCAGTCAGGGACCAGCAGCCTGGTGTGTACATACACCCAAGGAAAGGCCAGCCCCTGCCCCGGACAGCTCACAATTTGAGTACAAGGCAAGAGACAATAAGTGGATGCAGACAGACAGATTGGAGCACAAGGAAATAAGGAGGCAATGCTGGTCTTAGCACACCCGCTGCTTGACCACTGTCACTCTTTGCCTGGTGTGTGCTCTCACCACCGCACTGCACTGCCTCGGCATGATGGGGCCGTTTGGCTCGGGGTGCGTGCAGCTGGAGGGGCATGAGCCTCTGTCCAAGCAGTGCAATACCCCTCCCCCTGAAATGCTCTGCCAGCAGCACCGAGGAAGTGGAATCCAGACCCAACCCCCCCTTGCACCTACTGGTGATCACATGGGCACCCATTGACTGGTACTCCCCAGCACTTGGGTGGGGTCCCAAGGTGGCTCTCCAGCAACACAGCAGAGCCCCCAGTGTGGCTCTGACTGGGAGGGAGACATCTGAGGGCCAGGCCTGCCTTGCAGTCAGGTGGCGAGCTGGCACTTGAGATCCCCATGTTTGGTTGTGGGGAGCAGGCGTTAACCCCAGCGTCTTGGCCAGAGTGCGACTGCCCCCAGCAAGGATCATTCCTCCCATCCTGTGCTGAGCACTGCTACACAGCTGCTGATGGGCGGGGACTGGGTTCCAGCACCGCCTGGGTGGAGATCCTGGGGGAAGAGAGGATGATGAAGGCACCCGAGAACATTCAGAGCGAGGAAGCTGCTGAAGCGTTTGCTGCCCCAAGGCAGTGCTCGGAACAGCGAGGGACTGATCGCTCTGGCCAGCACCAGGCATAAGGCAGGATGGCCCAGCTCTGCCAGCTGCCAGTGCCCCTTGCTTCTGATTTGGGGCAGCCCTGCTGTTCCGGTGCTAGAACCTGTATCCACCCTGACCCCAGCACCGCCAAGGCCCCCCTCATAGGCTGTTCTACAGCCAGGCCCAGGATTGGGAGCACCAGTGGGGGTGCAAAGGTGGCTTCAAATACCATGAGGTGTCATGGATGCAGCCCATCATCTCCATTCCCTCTGCCCCCCACTTTCCATTCCCTCTGCCTCCCATGGTCACACCCCCCACCCATCTCCATTCCCTCTGCCCCCCCATGGCTCCCCCAATCATCTCCAAGTCACAGTGCAATCATACTTAGACAAATGAGGGGCTGCCGGCTGCAGGGCTACTCTGGGCTCTGTTGGTAGGGAGCCAGCCTGGAGTCCCAGCACAATCCCCTGTGCTACCTGCTCCAATGGGAGGCGGGGGTGCTGAGCTAGTGAAACCCAGGAAGTGGCCAGCCCGGGGCGGGAGTGGGATGCTGCTGCTCCAGCCCATCTCCCGATCAGTCTCTACTCCCAGGCCAGGGTAGCTCGCTGCTTCCCTTTACCTGGCAGAGCTCCCAGAGGAAGGGGGAGGGATTGCTGTCTCCTTTGGGTGAAGGGCTCCCCCAGCACAAAGGGTGCCAGATGCAAGGGAGTCAAGCCCACCACAGCTTGTGGCACCTGCCTTCCCACCTGGGCTGCTCCAGGTGGGTCATCACAGCCATAGCTAGGCTGACACCTTGGAGGTAGCGAAAGCCCCAAGACATCCAGGATGATCCATCAAACTGGTGATCTGGTCGTGCGCAGGGAGCACCCTTATTTCCCAGGGCAGCCACCTCAGAAAGAGGGACCATCCTGGACAGGTGGCAACCCTAGCCATAGCCAGCTTCCCTGGCACATGCACCCAGGCTCTGTCAGCCCTGCTCCAAGAGAGCCAGTGGGGTACTAGCCTGCCATGCCTGGGAGCTTGCCTGGGATCTCCAGTGTGGGCGATGGTGTCAGAGCCAGGAAGTGCCAGCTTGAGTTCAAGGCCAGGGTGCACTGGAGAGGTGTCTTTTGTATGTGAAGCTGAGCCCGTCTGACCTGGACAAAATTCCCCGTGGAATCCAGCCCCCCTTTGCTGGCTCTTGCCAGGCTTTGACACCCAGTGTTGTCGGGGGAGAGGGAGAGGGAGAGGGCTGGGAGCAGATGAGTGCTTACAAGAGTTTGACAAGAGAGGCTAGAAGGAAAAGATGGGTTTTTAAATGCCCTCCCCAAGCTGCCCCAAGAAGCCCCTCCGCAGACTCCACTTTAGCGTGTGCCAAAATTTCAGATTTTGACATTTGACAAAAGCCAGGGAAAGTTTCACAACATTTCTGCAAAAAGCCCCACGCCCATTTTTACCTGCTTAGGGGGTCAGAGTGTGACATTTGTGAAAATTTCCTCTTTTTAATCCTCTCTGCCTAAAACAGAGCTGGGCCCTGAACCACACAGCGGGATCAGACTCCTCCTAACCTGGAACCGGACTCCTCCCAATCTGGGACGGACTTCAGGTTCAGATCCAAATGCACAGTTCTGACCCATTTGGGGACTGATACCTAGTTCTTGCGCCATCATTCTCGGAAGTGGAGGGCAGGATCCCCTAGTGCTCTGGACCTGGCACAGTCACAGCACTCCAGGCCAGAAGGGGCCAGACCATCGAGTCTGGCCTCCTGGAGATCACAGGCCACCAGCACCCGCACACTAACTCAATAACTGAGCTGAGACCAAAGTCTGACAGCCCACAGGAGACTGGATTGGTATGAGCCATAGGCGGAGAACAGGAGGGATGAGATGCACCAGGGCCCGAGGTCCCCGCACTGGCAGGAAAGTGATGAAATGAGATACACCCAGATAAGCCCTGCAAGTGACCCTCATGCACATGCTGCAGAGGGAAGCAAAACCACCTCCAGCCCAAGGTCACTGCCAACTGGAGCTGGGGGACATTCCTTCCCAAGCCCATATATGGTGATCAGTTAGACCCTAACCATGTGAGCATGGACCTGCCAGCAAGCACCTGAGAGAGACTGCTCGGTGTCAGCTCAGAGCCCTGCTCCTCTTGTCCAGTGTCCCACCTCCAACTGTGGCCAACCCTGTTGCTTCAGAGGAAGAAGATAAAAACTGCCCCCCTGCCTAACAAAAAATATTAGAATACATGGTGGGGGGAGGGTGAATCCCCAGTTGACCCCTGCAGGCTGAAACCCTGAAGCCTGAGCTTGCAGGAGTGCAAGATATAAACCAGAAGTGAGCCCCGGGGCTGCTGAGCCCTGGCCCCCACCATCACAAGTAACTCTGTCATATAGGGATTTATTACATGCACCTGGCACTGGTATGTGCTACCAAATCACAGTGGTGGCATGTGGCAGCTGCTGTCTAAATGACTACCTGAGAGGCAGCGTAGTGGTGACTCAAGCCCGCAATGCCTTCCCATTGACCTCTCCATGGTACCTTCCCGTGCATGCATCTGGAGCAATCAGAAGAATAATTGGCAGATGAAAACAGAAACCTTTGCTAAGAGCGCTGTGGGTGAGACAATGGCTCACTTACAAACCTGTGCTACTGGAACTTCGCCACTAGCATTTCTAGCAGGCTCAAGTTCTCCAAAGAGCCCTGGACTGGGCTGCCTCTGTGGCAGATTCCCACGCTACCTTGGAAAGTGTTATCAAAATGTGTTAGAAAGTTAGGAAGGGTGAAGTTAAGGTGCCTTCGTTAAAACTAATTCTGCCCTCACTTTCCTGTCCAATCCCCACCTCACCGGGGTCGTGGGTAAGACACTGCATCCCATGTTCTTTATAGAGATATGCCATAATCAGATCATAATAATAATTATGATGTATTTTGTGCAAGCTAGGTCATGCAAGGTGTCATTAGAAAGGTTATGATTTACTGAATGTAATCATCCTACCTGTATGCATGTATCATTGCTGTATCTGAAGTTAGGAATATTGTCTATGTATCTATTAGGCAGAATGCACTCAGGGAATGGCTACACTTGCAGATGTAGAGCGCTGTGAGTTAAACCAGCCCTCGGAGAGCGCAGTAGGGAAGGAGCTACAATGCGTTCATGCTGTCAGCTGCAAGCGCACTGGCATGGCCACATTTGGGGCACTTGCAGCGGCATTGGGAGCGGTGCATTATCCCACAGAGCACCACTTCCCATTCTGGCGCTGTGGCTTGTGGGAAGTGTGCGGGGGGTGCAGGACATTCTGGGTCCTGTCCCAACGCCCCATGATGCATCGCTTCGCATCCCAGCAATCTCTGTGCTTCCGTCCACGTTTGGCGCCATCTTTCAATGTTTTTTGTACTGCACGCTCTGTCTTCCCTTTTGGTCTGCGGGAATGGAGCCCGAAGTGCTGAGGAATATGCTGATGAGTCTTGCCAGCACGTCATGTTTGGCAGTTGAGTTACTCCTTAAGCTACAAACTGACAGTGAGGAGTCCGACGATGATGTCAACTCGCGTAACGCATATGACACGAGATTGCTTGTGGCATTCATGGACATGCTCACCACCATGGAACGCCGCTTTTGGGCTTGGGAAACAAGCACTGAGTGGTGGTATCACATCGTTATGCAAGTCTAAGGCCTGGTCTACACTAGGAGTTTATGTCGAATTTAGCGCCGTTACATCGAATTAACTCTGCACCCGTCCACACCACGAAGCTATTTAGTTCGACATAGAGGTCTCTTAAATTCGACTTCTGTACTCCTCCCCAACGAGGGGAGTAGCGCTAAATTCGACATGGCCATGTCGAATTAGGCTAGGTGTGGATGGAAATCGACGGTAATAGCTCCAGGAGCTATCCCACAGTGCACCACTCTGTTGACGCTCTGGACAGCAGTCCAAGCTCGGATGCTCTGACCAGCCACACAGGAAAAGCCCCGGGAAAATTTGAATTCCTTTTCCTGTCTGGGCAGTTTGAATCTCATTTCCTGTTTGGATATCGTGGCGAGCTCAGCAGCACTGGCAACGATGCAGAGCTCTCCAGCAGAGATGGCCATGCAATCTCAGAATAGAAAGAGGGCCCCAGCATGGACTGATCGGGAAGTCTTGGATCTGATCGCTGTGTGGGGCGATGAGTCCGTGCTTTCCGAGCTGCGATCGAAAAGACGGAACGCAAAGATCTACGAGAAGATCTCTAAAGCCATGGCAGAGAGAGGATACAGCCGGGATGCAATGCAGTGCCGCGTGAAAATCAAGGAGCTGAGACAAGGCTACCAGAAGACCAAAGAGGCAAACGGACGCTCCGGATCCCAGCCCCAGACATCCCGTTTCTACGAGGCACTGCATTCCATCCTAGGTGCGGCCGCCACCACTACCCCACCACTGACCGTGGACTCTGAGGATGGGATATTGTCGACGGCCGCTTCCTCGGACATGTTAGCGGACGGGGAAGATGAGGAAAGAGATGAGGAGGACGAGGCAGTCGACAGCGCTTACAACGCTGATTTCCCCGACAGCCAGGATCTCTTCATCACCCTTACAGAGATCCCCTACCAACCATCCCCAGCCGTTAACCCGGACACAGAATCAGGGGAAGGATCAGCCAGTAAGTGTTTTAAACATGTAAACATTTATTTTTAACAGAACAGGAATATTAACAATATTAACAATGGGTTTTGCATGATTACTTTGCCCTAGGCGCTTAACGGTTCAGTCCCTGGCAGTGCAACTACTGAAAAAAATCTAACAATGTCCGGTTTAGCATGATTGTTCTGCCCAAGCCGCTCTACCGTTTAGTCCCTGCCAGTGCAGCTACAGTAAAATCCGGTCTATATGTCCGGGGATAGAGCTGAAATCCTCCATGGACATCTCCACGAAGCTCTCCTGGAGGTAATTGGAAAGCCTTTGCATCAGGTTCCTGGGGAGAGCGGCCTTATTGGGTCCTCCGTAGTAGGAAACATTTCTGCGCCAGGAGACAAGCAAGTACTCCGGGATCATTGCCCTGCAGAACATGGCGGCATACGGCCCTGGTCTTTGCAGGCTTTCCCGAAGCATCCTTTCTTTTTCCGTCTCTGAAATCCTCATCAGAGTGATGTCGCTCATGGTGACCTGCTTTGAATTAGGTAGGGGAATGTTAGTATTGGGACTGCTTGCTTGTTCCTTTACAGAACTCTAACCAGCGGTTTACAGCCACGCGGTGGAGGCGGGAGAGGGGCAGCATACAGGGATCTTTCCCTGGGACAGCCGCAAGGGGGTGGGACAGGGGCAGAGTTCATGCTTGCCGGATTGCTGGCAGCAGGGACTGGCATTGCTTTCAATGTGAAAGGAGGCCAGTGCTACTATTAAAGTTTTAAGCAGCCACAAGTCTATGGCTTACCATGTCAGCCTGCTACACAAATTCCGGTGTCCTGCCCCGCTTCTCTGATCTGCACTGCAAGACCCCAGGCACTGAATGCGAAGGCCGAAAATTCGACCTTGTCCTGCGTGCGCATGTGATAGGTGCTGTGCATGGTCTTGTTCACAGAGAAAGACTATGTTCTTTGTTCACAACTAAATTTATCTTTCTGAGGAATTCACTCCCTTTTTCCCATTCCCACAGCTGCGACTGTCTCCCAACCTAGCCTGGCATCACACTCCCAGAGGCTAGTGCAGATTAGGCGTAGGAAGAAGAGGACACGGGAGGACATGTTCTCGGAACTTATGGGCTGCTCCCGAGCCCAGGCAGCCCAGCAGACCCAGTGGAGGGAGAACTTGTCCCAAATGCACCAATCACACATGGAACGGGAGGAGAGGTGGCGGCAGGAAGACCAGCAGGCGACTCAAACGCTGCTTGGACTAATGAGGGAGCAAACGGACACGCTCCGGCGCCTTGTGGATGTTCTACAGGACCGGAGGCAGGAGGACAGAGCCCCGCTGCAGTCTATCTGTAACCGCCCTCCCCCGCCACCAAGTCCCATACCCCCCTCACCCAAAGTCCAAAAAAGGAGGGGCGGCAGAGTCCGTGAAAACTCTCACTCCACCCCTGCAGACTGCTCTAGTACTAGAAGGCTCTCATTCCCCAAAATTTGACAAGTCCTTTCCTTCCCGCCTCACCCAAGCCCCCGTCCAAGTTTCACCCCCCAGTTTCATGTGTAGTTGCTAATAAAAAATACGTTTCTGTTAATTACTGTTTCCATCATGTTCTTTTAGAGGAGAGTCTGTCTGAAGGGGAGGAAGGGGGTTGGTAATTGGACAGGACAGTCACCTTTACCAGGGTACACAGGCGGGGGCAGGTTCAGCAGCAGGGCACACACACATTGCAGTCACTAGTTACCCTGGTCAGTCTGGGAGGTGGTTTTAGTGTTCTGTGGGTGGTGGGGGGGGGCTCTGTGACTTTGTGGCGGGGGAGGGCAGTTAGAGATCTTATGCAGCTGTCCTTATCCTGGATCACAGAGCCACGCAGCAGGGGATCTGTAACCGTCCTCCCCCTGCCACAAAGTCACATAGCCCCCCCACACACAGAGTCCCGAACAGGAGGGGTGACAGGCTCCGTTGAAACAACCAGTCCCACTGCGGAGCCTGTCATTCCTGGAGTTTAGAAGCGTCATTTGCATCACTACACTACACCCGCTCCCCACCACAGTCTGCGTCCCAGGTTCAACACTTTCCCGCGAAAACAGTAATAAAGAAAACGGCGTTCATTAACAAAATTCAAGTGATTTTATTTTTAAACGTGTGTTGGAAGGGGGGGAACAGGGTATGTAACTGGAGAGGATACTGAACATTTAGTGGGTAAAGAAACGGGGGCAAGTTCAGCTTCTCTGTACACAAACTTAAAAGTCACAGGTTACCCTGCTCACTCAGGAACCTAGCTTTCAAAGCCTCCCGGATGCACAGCGCGTCCCGCTGGGCTCTTCTAATCGCCCGGCTGTCTGGCTGGGCGTAATCAGCAGCCAGGCTATTTGCCTCAACCTCCCACCCCGCCATAAAGGTCTCCCCCTTGCTCTCACAGAGATTGTGGAGCACACAGCAAGCTGCAATAACAATGGGGATATTGGTTTCGCTGAGATCACAGCGAGTCAGTAAGGTTCTCCATCTCCCCTTGAGATGGCCAAAAGCACACTCCACCACCATTCTGCACTTGCTCAGCCGGTAGTTGAAGAGTTCTTTTTGAGTGTCCAGGGCGCCAGTATAGGGCTTCATGAGCCAGGGCATTAGCGGGTAGGCTGGGTCCCCGAGGATGACTATAGGCATCTCCACATCCCCAAGAGTTATTTTGTGGTCCGGGAAGTAGATACCTTCCTGCAGCCGTCTAAACAGACCTGAGTTCCTGAAAACACGAGCGTCATGAACCTTGCCCGGCCATCCAACATTGATGTTTGTAAAACGTCCCCTATGGTCCACCAGTGCTTGCAGCACCATTGAAAAGTAGCCCTTTCGGTTGATGTACTGGCTGGCCTGGTGGTCCGGTCCCAGGATAGGGATGTGAGTTCCATCTATAGCCCCACCGCAGTTTGGGAATCCCATCGCAGTGAAGCCATCTATGATGACCTGCGCATTTCCCAGGGTCACTACCTTTGAGAGCAGTACCTCAACGATTGCGTTGGCTACTTGCATGACAACAACCCCCACGGTAGATTTGCCCACGCCAAAGTGGTTCGCGACTGACCGGTAGCTGTCTGGCGTTGCAAGCTTCCAGAGGGCTATGGCTACTCACTTCTGGACAGTCAGGGCTGCTCGCATCCGGGTGTCATTGCGCTTCAGGGCAGGGGACAGCAACTCACAAAGTTCCATGAAAGTCCCCTTCCGCATGCGAAAGTTTCGCAGCCACTGTGATTCATCCCAGACCTGCAGCACTATGCGGTCCCACCAGTCCGTGCTTGTTTCCCAGGCCCAGAATCGCCGTTCCACAAAATCAACATGACCCATTGCCACTGTGATGTCCTCGGCGCGGGGTCCCGTGCTTTCTGACAGGTCTGTGCTACTCTCAGACTTCAGGTCCTCACCGCGGTCCCGTAGCCTCCTCGCCTGATTTCGCTGCATCTGCCTCTGGGAAAGGTGGATGATAAGCTGCGAGGTGTTGACAACGGCCACAACTGCAGCGATGGTCGCAGCGGGCTCCATGCTCGCAGTGCTGTGGCGTCTGCGCTGTCACTGACCAGAAAAGTGTGCGAACTGATTTCCCGCTGGCGCTTTCAGGGAGGGAGGGCGGTAGTGACGGACGGATGACGACAGTTACCCAAAAGCACCCTCGACACATTTTTTTACCCAGAAGGCATTGGCGGCTCGACCCAGAATTCCAATGGGCAGCGGGGACTGCGGGGACTGCGGGATAGCTGCCCACAGTGCACTGCTTCCAATGTCGACGCTTGCCCCGTTAGTGTGGACTCACAAAGTCGAATTCCTGTCCTTAGTGTGGACACACACGTTTGATTTTGTAATATCGATTCCACATATTCGATTTAAGTAAAATCGAACTACTCTCGTAGTGTAGACATACCCTAAGATGACAAGCAGTGGCTGGAGAACTTTCGTATGAGAAAAGCCACTTTCATGGGACTGTGTGCTGAGCTCGCCCCCCACCCTGCGGCTCAAGGACACAAGATTGAGAGCTGCCCTGCCAGTGGAGAAGTGGGTGGCTATTGCAATCTGGAAGCTGGCAACACTGGACAGCTACCGATCGGTCGCTAACCAGTTTGGAGTGGGAAAGTCGACTGTTAGAATTGTGTTGATGCAAGTTTTCAGGACCATTAATCACATCCTGCTCAGAAGAACTATGACTCTGGGTAACTTGCATGACATTGTGGTTGGCTTTGCACAAATGGGTTTCCCTAACTGCGGCGGGGTGATAGATGGGACGCGTATTCCAATTCTGGCACCAGCCCACCTAGCCTCCGAGTAGATTAATCGGAAGGGGTATTTCTCTATGGTTCTCCATGGGCTTGTGGATCACCGTGGGCGTTTCATTGACATTAACACAGGCTGGCCCAGAAAGGTGCATGACGCACACATCTTTCAGAACACTGGCCTGTTCAGGAAGCTGCAATCCGGGACTTTCTTCCCAGACCAGAAGATCACCGTAGGGGAAATTGAAATGCCCATTGTGACCCTTGGAGACCCCGCTTACCCTTTAATGCCATGGCTCATGAAACCCTACACAGGGAGCCTTGACAGCAGCAAGGAGCATTTCAACAACAGGCTGAGTCGGTGCAGAATGACTGTGGAGTGTGCTTTTAGCCGTTTAAAGGGCCGCTGGTGCTGTCTGTATAGGAAGCTGGACCTGGCCGATGACAACATCCCCACGCTTATTTCTGTGTGCTGTACCCTCAATAACATTTGTGAAGGGAAGGGTAAAAGATTCACTTAGACATGGAACTTGGAGGTTCAACACCTGGAGGCTGAATTTGAACAGCCAAAGAGCAGGGCTATTAGAGGGGCCCAGCGCGGGGCTGCAAGGATTAGGGATGCCTTGAGGGAGCAATTTGAGGCTGAAAGCCACCAGTAATGTTTGGTGCCCTGCACGGGAGTGAAGAGCAGTGGTTCCAATGTTAGTAGGAATCTGTGTTTGCTACATTGACTTGCAGTGCCTGTTGCTTTCCTGGGCTAAGGTATCTTTTACTTAATGCAATAATAAAGAATGTTTTCAAAGCCAAAACATCCATTTATTTAAAAGAAAATTCATTTATTGAAAAGAAACACAACTGCTTGGGAAACAGAAAGGGCAAGGGGGTGGAGTGGGGAACGGTTCAATCACAGATTTGCGTATGTCCTGTTATCATACTCTGCCTTCCTGTCTGGAGTGCTTTGCAATGAGTGCTGCACTTCAGGCTGGCTAAAATGCATGGTGATTGGGGTTGAGTGCAGTGGGTAAGGGTCGTAGTTTGCAGGGCTGGGTAGTGAAGCTACAGGTGTTGGAGGCAGCTGGTGGTGATAAGAACCTGGATGTGGGGGAAAGTGGGTTGGAGGTGACATGGCGGCACAAGGGAAAGAGTTTTGGGACAAGGGCTTCAGGGGGAAGGGCGGGCGCGGTAGTGTTCCACCTGCATGTCTACAAGCGCCTGAATCAAGTCCGCTTGGCATAATGCTTAGCAGCCGCTCTGTGCTTTGGTGCCGATGATCCGCATTCTTCTGGCGGATCCTCCTTTCACTCTCCTGCCACTCCTGCGCTTTTTGATTTTCATTAAGGGACTGCTGCATTACTTCATGGAGCATGTCCTCTTTTCTTGTACGTGGCCTCTTCCAATCCTTTGGAGTCTTTCGGCCGGTGATAACATGGACGGCTGAGATCTCAAGGATGCATCTGTAAAGGCAAAATGCAACACTTAGCAGAGGCAGCATTGTTCACACTAGACAGAGCAATGATTCACCTGTACTTAAAGACAAGCACAGTCTACACAATAGCAGAATTTCCCATCCCAAAGCAAGCGTACATAACCCACAGGAGCACCAAAATGGTGAGTAAGCACAGGGGCAAGGGGACTGATTGTTTCACAGCTGTACTGTCCTCTGGGGTTCTGTGCCTTGGAGAGAGCTAACAGCTGCAGGGGGCCCCTATACTGAACACTGTCCCCACATTTTCCACAGGAGTTCCACCTGGAAGATATCTCACTGCTGAGGGTGACCTGGGAACCAAGGGAGGGTCTTCTACTGCAATGCGGCTTCTGTCCTGGGCCATATGCAGCTTGCCTGTGTGCAGCAATGGTCCCCCCGCTCCTCATGGCACAGTGGCGCAGACGTGTTAGGCTTACTGGGACAAGGAGCACGGTAGCTCTGCCAAGGAACCTGCACAAGCGCATTGCCCAGCTTCTGAATGAGACTTTTGAAGAGATCACTGAAGCTGATTACCGCGATGTGAGAGAGCACATCAATGCCCTATTCCGCATCTAGGCATGCATGCAGCCCTAAACCTCCTTGCCCCAAGAGCCTGCACCGAACAACTTCCTTCCCAAAATAAAAGCCGCTTACCGGGCACCTCCTCTGGTGTTTGTCCTTCCCCAAGCACTGGCCGCTGCGACTGGCTACCGTCCTCCTGGCTTGAGAACAGCTCCTGGATGCATAAATCTAGGGATGCCGGGGTGTCTCCCTCCTCCTCAGCACCCTCGCTCCCTCTTTCCTCTTCCTCCTCCTGCCTTGTTGAATTAGGCTCTGAAGTGTCCATGGTGGTCCTCGGAGCAGAGGTGGGGTCACCCCCAAGTATTGCGTTCAGCTCTTTGTAGAAACGGCAGGTCGCGGGAGCAGCACCGGAGCAGCGGATTGCCTCGCAGGCTTTGTGGTAGGCATTCCGCAGCTCCTTCACTTTAACCCTGCACTGCAGTGCGTCCCGGTCATGGCCCCTTTCCATCATGTCCCTTGATATCTGCTCAAAGGTATCTTAATTCCTATGGCTGGAGTGCAGCTGGGACTGGACAGCTACCTCCCCCCAAACACTGATGAGGTCCAGCACCTTGCCATTGCTCCATACTGGGGCTTGCCTGGTGCATGGAGACATGGTCACCTGGAAAGATTCGCTGAGAACACTCCACGCCTTGCTGAGCAAACAGGAAGGGGATTTTCAAAATTCCCAGAGAATTTAAAGGGCAGGTCTGATGGTTGGTCACCTGAGGGCAGGGCAGTAGAGTTCAAAGTGATGACCAGAGTGGCTAGAACAGGCATTGTGGGACACTTCTGGAGGCCGATCAGAGCGCATTAACAGACCAGGGTGTCCACACTGGTGCTGCGGCGCTCCAGCCGGGGCGCAGCAAGCATTATGCCTCTGGTCGGGGTGGATTACCAGGAGTGCTCCAGCCGTGGAGTCTGGGTGTTCTACGTGCCTTTCCAGTGTGGATGCGTCGTGAGTTAGGGCATCTGGGGCTGCTTTAATGCGCTCTAACTCGCAAGTGTAGCCAAGCCCATAGTCTAGATGGCTGGCTGGGAAGGGCCCATTCAGCTTAAAGGGCCATTAGGAGAAAACAATAGTCCTTATAAGAAGCTTATCTCCTACCGGGGGTGGGGACAGGGTGTTCCTGAGGATGCTCCAAACAGCCAGTCGGCGATGGCTGCAGTGACACTACAGGGACATGTGCCCAGGTCACCTGGTGCTGGACTCCATCTTGGGATACCAGTGTTTTTCCACTGACTGGCGTGCGAACCAAGCTTTGAAACAAAGGGTTCCCACCATATGCAAAAGCTATATAAGGCAGTGGAATGACATCACTGAGGTTCTTCCCTGACTCCCCACCCAAAGAGACTCCTGGGAACACCTGAGGAACAAAGGCTGAACCAGGGGAAGTGCTGGACCCAGGCTTAAGAGATTTTTAGCATGTGAATGAAACACCTGGGGATTTTAAGCTGTAAAACAGCATAGCTTGCTCCTTAAGAGTCTGAAGCCTGCTTCCACCATCATTTAGGGTGAGAATTTGCTATTCATATCCTATCTATGTAGTATATTAAGCTTAGTTTCCGTGTTTTGTTTATTTGCAAGGTAATCTGCTTTGATCTGTTTGCTATTACTTATAATCACTTAAAATCTATCTTTTGTAGTTAGTAAATTTGTTTTTGCTTTGTCTAAAACCAGTGTGTATGTAAATCATAACTAGGGGCAGAAAGCTATTGCATATCCTTCTCCACATTAAGGGAGGGGGCGAATTTCATGAGCTTACACTGTACAGTTCTTTGTGCAGTGCAAGATAGTATAATTTTGGGTTTACACTCCAGAGAGGAGGTGTGTGCCTTAGGAATTGGGAGGTGCCCTAACTGTGCCTCCCCGTGCAGAGCTGATCACAGCATCTGTGTGTAATTGCAACTGGGTGTGTCCCTATCTGTATGTGTGCTGGTGAAAGTGCAGGCTGGAGCCTGAAAGAGGGATTGGCAGGCTGGTCACAGCAGTACATTATGAGAGGGAACTCAGGCTGGTGGGTCAGGCGGTCAGGGAACCCTAGTTCCAAGGTGGCACCTTGGGGGGAACCCATCACACTGGGTATCTTAAACATTACAGCAGCAACCAGACAGAAATGTGGACACTTATTGCTGCCTTTCTCTTCTCAGATAGGAGCAGAGGGCCAAACTGGATTCCAAGTGAACAATAAGGGAAGGTCACCCCATGGATCTCCACTACCTCAGGTGGAGGGTGAGAGCAGGGTCACCACCCAAAGATGACATGCTGTTTGGTAGCAGGGGAGGAAAGCAGGGTCCCCAGAGCAGTTCCAGAGCCCCCACACAGATGGCCCAAACCTCCCGCAGAACTCTTGGGATCTGTGGGGTTAGAGTGGCCTGTCTTTTCTGATGTCCTGGAAGTTCTTCTCCCACCAGAGCCCCCATCCTGTGGGAGTGTTCGCTGGAGGAGACGGCCCCCTACCCTGAGAGACGCAGAGGGCCTCCAGTTCTATTGATGTCAGTGTGAGCAGCTGGTGCTCAACACACCTCAGCTTTCAACTACAGCTCCTAGCCTTTGGAGGGAAGAACTCCCTGGGTCCCATGGACAGGCCACATGGAGCAGCTGGGCAGCAGGGGATCTCTGGACAGCCACTCAGCTCCAGGCAGCACAACTTAGCCTAAGCACCACAGGATGCCCTTAGTAGTGAAAAAACAGTTTAAGGACTATTTAGAAAAGCTGGACATGCGCATGTCCATGGGTCCAGATCTAATGCATCTGAGGGTGCTGAGGGAATTGGCTGATGTGATTGCATTATCTTTGAAAACTCATGGCAATCAGGGGAGGTCCCGGATGATTGGAAAAAGGCAAATATAGTGCCCATCTTTAAAAAAGGAAAGAAGGAGAACCCGGTCAGCCTCACCTCAGTCCCTAGAAAAATCATGGAGCAGGTCCTCAAGGAATCCATTTTGAAGCACTTGGAGAAGAAGAAGGTGATCAGGAACAGTCAACATGGATTCACCAAGGGCAAGTCATGCCTGACAAACTTGATTGCCTTCTATGATGATATAACAGGCTCTGTGAATATGGGGAAAGCGGTGGAGGTGATATACTTTGACTTTAGCAAAGCTTTTGATACAGTCTCCCACAGTATTCTTGCCAGCAAGTTAAAAAAGTATGGATTGGATGAATGGACTATAAGGTCGATAGAAAGCTGGCTAGATTGTCGGCTCCACGAGTAGTGATCAACGGCTCGATGTCTAGTTGGAAACTGATATCAAGCGGAGTGCCCCAGGGGTCAGTCCTGGGTCCGGTTTTGTTCAACATCTTTATTAATTATCTGGATGATGGGATGAATTGCATCCTCAGTAAGTTTGCAGATAACACTAAGTTGGGGGGAGAGGTAGATACACTGGAGGGTAGGGATAGGGTCCAGAGTGACCTAGACAAATTGGAGGATTGGGCCAAAAGAAATCTGATGAGGTTCAACAAGGACAAATGCAGAATCCTGCACATAGGAAGGAAGAATCCCATGCACTGCTACAGGCTAGGGACTGACTGGCTAAGTAGCAGTTCTGCAGAAAATGACCTGGTGATTACAGTGGACGAGAAGCTGGATATAAGTCAGCAGTGTGCCATTGTTGCCAAGAAGGCCAACGGCATATTGGGCTGTATTAGTAGGAGCATTGCCAGCAGATCGAGGGAAGTGTTTATTCCCCTCTATTCGGCACTGGTAAGGCCACACCTGGAATATTGTGTCCAGTTTTGGTCCCCCCACTACAGAAGGGATGTGGACAAATTAGAGAGAGTCCAGTGGAGGGCAACAAAAATGATTAGGGGGCTGGGGCACATGATTTACGAGGAGAGGCTGAGGGAACTGGGCTTATTTAGTCTGCAGAAGAGAAGAGTGAGGGAGGATTTGATAGAAGCCTTCAATTACCTGAAGAGGGATTGCAAAGAGTATGGAGCTAGGCTGTTCTCAGTGGTGGTAGATGACAGAACAAGAAGCAATGGTCTCAAGTTGCAGTGGGGGAGGTCTAGGTTGGATATCAGGAAAAACTATTTCACTAGAATGGTGGTGAAGCACTTGGAATGGGTTACCTAGGGAGGTGGTGGAATCTCAATCCTTAGAGGTTTTTCAGGTCCTGCTTGACAAAGCCCTGGCTGGGATGATTTAGTTGGTGTTGGTCCTGCTTTGAGCAGGGGGTTGGACTAGATGATCTCCTGAGGTCTCTTCCAGCCCTAATATTCTATGATTCTAGGATTCAAGCAGACAGCCTCCAGCCCCTTCATCACAGCTTGTTGCGCTTCTTTCCAATCCCTGAAATTTAGCACCATACTTCTCGCACAGATGTAGACATACTGGCAACATGGTCTATACACCCCAGGCCACATGCAATACAACAAACCAAAGCACATTGGCTTTTCTTGTTGTTGTTAAAGTGCATATACCAAGCTTTATTGTGCTGGGTAGCTAGTGTAATAGCTTTGCCAGTTCATCATTAACAAGATTAGTGTTTAACAAGGTACTTGTTTGGGGGCTATGTTCGGTCAGGAGCCCAGGCTTCAGACAGGATTAAAAGAGCAGCTGGCTAAAGGTTAAGAACAGTTTTTTTTTCTTGTTGATTTCTTGGTTGGGAATGGACCACCCAGGTCATCCAGCTCATTCCCTGTGTTGTGATAGTTCAGAACCAGCTTGAGAAAGTGCTCTCATGCCACAAGGGGTCAGATTCTTGCTGCTAATGGCCACATTTTCACAAACCAAGGGGCTAAGTCGTGCTTGTCAGCTCTGCACAGAAAGCCCAGACAGGTGTGGCTGCAAACAGGTGACCGTGTGCAGCTGTAAACTCCGCACAATCACCAGCGTGCATGTTCCCCGGGGGCGGTGTAGGCACCTCTGTGTGAAAATTAAACCCCATGGGCTAAATCCTGATGTCAGTTATCCCCTGTGGAAAGCTGGAGTGATGCCGTGAAAGTCTCCAGAACAACTCCAGATTTACACTGGTGTAATTGGATCACAATCTGGCCCTTCTAGGCCTGAGTTCAAGAAAGCACTTCAGCATGTGCTTAACTTCAAACACCTGCTTAAGGCTCAGTTGTAATCAATGGGACTTAAGGATGTGCTTAAAATGAAGCCTGGGCTTCAGGAATTTCCTGATCAGAGCTGGGCTCCTGGCCTTAGATGCCAGGGTTTTGGTTGGAACTTTATTGAAATGCAAGGCCTGATTCTCTTCTCATTCCCCTGGGTGTAAATCAGGAATAGTGCCAGGGGAGTCAACTGGCATATTTTATACTGGTGTACAATTGGTGTGAGATGAGAATCAGGCATGAAGAATCAAAACTCTTCCAGACATGTCTGGCAATCAATCCTCCAATGCTATTTTCTTGCTGTAGCCACACCCATTCTGACTCTAGTCTCATTTGACCAAATGACTAGGAAAATCTAACCAGCATGAGTGGCATTTGACTGATGGAACAGGAATCGCTTGCTGACCCATGGCTGAAGACAAAAAAACATTGATTGGCCTAGAGAACTGATTTGCTCAGAGGTCCAGCCAATCTGAAACCAATTTGTTCATAAAAATAGAGCATACAAAAATTCATTGTTCTTTAATGAACAAGCAAGTTTCTAATTGGCTGATTTCTTTCAGAAGAGGGGTGAGGGCATGATCAAAACCCAGAGATGGATCCAAATTCTGGGGCTCGGCCCCATCTCTGGAACATTGCAGGGAGGTGTAGGATACCAGCAGCACAAGGGGTTGACCTGACTTCCTTTTCCAGAGAGCTCTTTCAGTCTTAGGCCTGGTCTACACTACAAGTTTAGGTCGACTTTAGCAGGGTTAAATCGAATTAAGCCTGGACACGTCCACACGACGAAGCCCTTTCTTTCGACTTAAAGGGCCATTTAAACTGGTTTCTTTACTCCACCTCCGACAAGGGGATTAGCGATAAAATTGGCCTTAGCGGGTCGGAATTGGGGAAGTGTGGACGGAATTCGACGTTATTGGCCTCCGGGAGCTATCCCACAGTGCTTCATTGTGACCGCTCTGGACAGCACTCTCAACTCAGATGCACTGACCAGGTAGACAGGAAAAGCCCCGCGAACGTTTGAATTTCATTTCCTGTTTGCTCAGCGTGGAGAGCACAGGTGACCACGCAGAGCTCATCAGCACAGGTAACCGTGATGGAGTCCCAGGATCGCAAAAGAGCTCCATCATGGACTGAACGGGAGGTACGGGATCTGCTCGCCATATGGGGAGATGAATCAGTGCTAGCTGAACTCCGTAGCAGTAAACGAAATGGCAAAATATTAGAAAAGGTCTCCAAGGCCATGAAGGACAGAGGCCATAACAGGGATGCACAGCAGTGCCGTGTGAAAATTAAGGAGCTAAGGCAAGCCTACCACAAAGCCAGAGAAGCAAACGGAAGGTCCGGGGCAGAGCCGCAAACATGCCGCTTCTACGCGGAGCTGCATGCCATTCTAGGGGGTGCAGCCACCACTACCCCAACCGTGTGCTATGACTCCGTCACTGGAGAAACACACAGGGAAGCGGGTTCGGGGTACGAGGAAGATGAGGATGGAGATAATGTTGATAGCTCACAGCAGCAAGGAAGCGGAGAAACCAGTTTCCCCAACAGCCAGGATATGTTTATCACCCTGGACCTGGAACCAGTAACCCCCAAACTCACCCAAGGCGTGCTCCCAGACCCTGAGGGCACACAGGGGACCTCTGGTGAGTGTACCTTTGTAAATATTACACATGGTTTAAAAGCAAGCGTGTTTAATGATTAATCATTAATTTGCCCTGGCAATCGCGGCCAGTACAACTACTGGAAAAGTCTGTTAACGTGTATGGGGATGGAGCGGAAATCCTCCAGGGACATCTCCAGAAAGCTCTCCTTCATGTACTCCCAAAGCCTTTGCAAAAGGTTTCTGGGGAGGGCTGCCTTATCCCGTCCGCCATGGTAGGACACTTTACCACGCCAGGCCAGTAGCACGTAGTCTAGAATCATTGCATAACAAAGCATGGCAGCGTATGGTCCCGGTGTTTGCTGGCATGCAGACAACATCCATTCCTTATCGCTCTAGCTGCTAACAGGGAGTTTCGCAAGGGAGTTCTCCAGGTGAAGGAGGAGCAATACAGCACCCTTTTGGGGTAAGTGACTGTCTGCAGTGTGTGTTTGTTTGTGTTTGGGGGTTACTTGCTGTGTGCTGAGCTTGTGTTTGGCAGTCTGTTTGTTTGTTTGGTTGTTTGAAGGACCGTGTGCTGTGGCTGACAGTTGGAAGCTGTGAGCTTCAAAGGAAGGTTTGAAACCAGGAAGCCTCTGGTAATTGGCTGAGCCTTACTCAGTGGGCGGGGCATTCATACAGGCCAGGGCTTTATAAAGCAGCGCACAAGCGACCAGGGAGCGTTTGCGAACAGGGGCTGCTAACAGGGAGTTTCGCAAGGGAGTTGGGAAGGGGAGTGGGAAGGGGCGAGGGTCCCTTGCCGGTTCTATCTGTTTTCCCTTTATTCCCCTTAAAACTTTAAACTTCTTGCTTAAACAACCCTTTCAGCGGACAGGGGGCTGCAGACGGGAGTTCGACAGAGGGAGGCTTACGATGGTTAGGAAGACCCGCAACACCTGTGCCAGCACTGCTTCTGTCTCCTCCACCTGCGCCTGTAGCCAGACAGAGCGCCTGAGCATGGATGCTTCTACCCAGATCCTGGTGTGGTTTTGCAGAGACTGTAACTTGCAATTTCCACTTACTGATATGCAGGCTGAGGGGACCATCCAATGTGAAAGGTGCCTGCTGGTGGAATCTCTCAGGCAGCAGGTGGGAGAGCTACAGGAGGAGGTGGCTAGGTTGAGAAGCATCCGAATCCACGAGCAATTCCTGGACAGTGTCCATGTGGAGACAGCTGAGGTAGCTGTCCCAGGACACAGGACTGCTGATACACCACTGGTGGAGGAGGAGATGGCTCAGGGTGGACACTGGCAGCTGGTTACTTCTGGCAGCAGGCAGTGCTCCACCCCTGCTCCGAACCCTCCCGCTGTGGTAATAGGTAACCGTTATGCTCTTCTTGATACAGGAAAGAAGGCATCACCCCCTACAGTAAAGGAGGAGAAGCCTCGTACCCCTAAGGCTGGGAGGTCTGCTGCCACCACTGCGAATAGGAAACGTAGGGTAGTGGTGGTCGGAGACTCTCTGCTGAGGGGGACGGAGGCGCCCATCTGTCGCCCTGACATTTCATCTAGGGAGGTATGCTGCCTGCCGGGAGCCCGTATCCGAGACGTTACGGAGGCATTGTCGAGGATTATCCAGCCCTCTGACTACTACCCCATGCTACTCATCCATGTGGGCACAAATGATACTGCGCGGTGTGACACTGAGCGGATCAAGAGTGACTACAGGGCTCTGGGAGTACGGGTGAAGGAGTTTGGAACGCAGGTGGTATTCTCTTCGATTCTTCCTGTCAAAGGTAGGGGCCCGGGCAGAGACAGATGCATCATGGAGGTGAATGCCTGGCTGCGAAGATGGTGTCGCCAGGAGGGCTTTGGCTTCCTAGACCACGGGATGCTATTTGAGGAAGGACTGCTAGGCAGAGATGGTGTTCACCTTTCGAGGAGGGGAAAGACCCTATTTGGACACAGACTGGCTAACCTAGTGAGGAGGGCTTTAAACTAGGTTCGACGGGGACAGGTGAGCAAAGCCCGCAGGTAAGTGGGGAACATGGAGACCTGGGAGATGGGTCGGAGACGAGAGGGAGTGTGGGCTATATTGGCAGAGAGAAAGGAGGGTCAGGACAAAACTGGGAGGAAAGATCAAACCAGTATCTTAGATGCCTATATACAAATGCGAGAAGTATGGGTAATAAGCAGGAAGAACTGGAAGTGCTAATAAATAAATACAACTATGACATTGTTGGCATCACTGAAACTTGGTGGGATAATACACATGATTGGAATGTTGGTGTGGATGGATACAGCTTGCTCAGGAAGGATAGACAGGGGAAAAAGGGAGGAGGTGTTGCCTTATATATTAAAAATGTACACACTTGGACTGAGGTAGAGATGGACATAGGAGACGGAAGTGTTGAGAGTCTCTGGGTTAGGCTAAAAGGGGTAAAAAACAAGGGTGATGTCATGCTAGGAGTCTACTACAGGCCACCTAACCAGGTGGAAGAGGTGGATGAGGCTTTTTTTAAACAACTAACAAAATCATCCAAAGCCCAAGATTTGGTGGTGATGGGGGACTTCAACTATCCGGATATATGTTGGGAAAATAACACAGCGGGGCACAGACTATCCAACAAATTCTTGGACTGCATTGCAGACAACTTTTTATTTCAGAAGGTTGAAAAAGCTACTAGGGGTGAAGCTGTTCTAGACTTGATTTTAACAAATAGGGAGGAACTCATTGAGAATTTGAAAGTAGAAGGCAGCTTGGGTGAAAGTGATCATGAAATCATAGAGTTTGCAATTCTAAGGAAGGGTAGAAGGGAGAACAGCAAAATAGAGACAATGGATTTCAGGAAGGCGGATTTTGGTAAGCTCAGAGAGCTGATAGGTAAGGTCCCATGGGAATCAAGACTGAGGGGAAAAACAACTGAGGAGAGCTGGCAGTTTTTCAAAGGGACACTATTAAGGGCCCAAAAGCAAGCTATTCCGCTGGTTAGGAAAGATAGAAAATGTGGCAAAAGACCACCTTGGCTTAACCACGAGATCTTGCATGATCTAAAAAATAAAAAGGAGTCCTATAAAAAATGGAAACTAGGACAGATTACAAAGGATGAATATAGGCAAACAACACAGGAATGCAGGGGCAAGATTAGAAAGGCAAAGGCACAAAATGAGCTCAAACTAGCTAAGGGAATAAAGGGGAACAAGAAGACTTTTTATCAATACATTAGAAGCAAGAGGAAGACCAAAGACAGGGTAGGCCCACTGCTTAGTGAAGAGGGAGAAACAGTAACAGGAAACTTGGAAATGGCAGAGATGCTTAATGACTTCTTTGTTTCGGTCTTCACCGAGAAGTCTGAAGGAATGCCTATCCTAGTGAATGCTAATGGGAAGGGGGTAGGTTTAGCAGATAAAATAAAAAAAGAACAAGTTAAAAATCACTTAGAAAAGTTAGATGCCTGCAAGTCACCAGGGCCTGATGAAATGCATCCTAGAATACTCAAGGAGCTAATAGAGGAGGTATCTGAGCCTCTAGCTATTATCTTTGGAAAATCATGGGAGACGGGAGAGATTCCAGAAGACTGGAAAAGGGCAAATATAGTGCCCATCTATAAAAAGGGAAATAAAAACAACCCAGGAAACTACAGACCAGTTAGTTTAACTTCTGTGCCAGGGAAGATAATGGAGCAAGTAATTAAGGAAATCATCTGCAAACACTTGGAAGGTGGTAAGGTGATAGGGAACAGCCAGCATGGATTTGTAAAGAACAAATCATGTCAAACCAATCTGATAGCTTTCTTCAATAGGATAACGAGTCTTGTGGATAAGGGAGAAGCTGTGGATGTGGTATACCTAGACTTTAGTAAGGCATTTGATACGGTCTCGCATGATATTCTTATCGACAAACTAGGCAAATACAATTTAGATGGGGCTACTATAAGGTGGGTGAATAACTGGCTGGATAACCGTACTCAGAGAGTTGTTATTAATGGTTCCCAATCCTGCTGGAAAGGCATAACGAGTGGGGTTCCGCAGGGGTCTGTTTTGGGACCGGCTCTGTTCAATATCTTCATTAACGACTTAGATATTGGTATAGAAAGTACGATTATTAAGTTTGCGGATGATACCAAACTGGGAGGGATTGCAACTGCTTTGGAGGACAGGGTCATAATTCAAAATGATCTGAACAAATTGGAGAAATGGTCTGAGTTAAACAGGATGAAGTTTAACAAAGACAAATGCAAAGTGCTCCACTTAGGAAG
>NW_020664418.1:6435812-6447405 GCF_002925995.2 Terrapene triunguis | reverse complement strand
TCCAGATATCCTCCCACGCTGACAGAGCACAGCAGAATGTGTGGAGGCAGTCAATCTCAGACTACAGAAAAGCACAGTATGAACGAGAGGAGAGGTGGCGGGCTGAATCGTGGGATGAACAGAACAAGTGGTGGGCTGAAGAGGATAGGTGGCGTCAGCTTGCAGACAGAAGACAAGAGTCGATGCTCCGGCTGCTGGAGCATCAAACTGATATGCTCCAGCGTATGGTTGAGCTGCAGAAAAGGCAGCAGGAGCAGAGACCGCCGCTACAGCCCCTGTGTAACCAACAGCCCTCCTCCTCAAGTTCCATAGCCTCCTCACCCAGACGCCCAAGAACATGGGTGGGGGGGCCTCCGGCCACCCAGCCACTCCACCCCAGATGATTGCCCGAGCATCAGAAGGCTGGCCTTCAATAAGAGTTAAAGTTTTAAACTGCAGTGTGTCCTTTTCCTTCCCTCCTCCCCCACCCATCCCGGGCTACCTTGGCAATTATCCCCCTAGTTGTGTGATGAATTAATAAAGAATGCATGAATGTGAAGTAACAATGACTTTATTGCCTCTGCAAGTGGTGCTCGAAGGGGGGATGGTAGGGGAGGGTGGGGTGGTTGGTTTACAGGGAAGTAGAGTGAACCGGGGTGGGGGGGCGGAGGGTTCATCAAGGAGAAACAAACAGAAGTTTCACACCGTGGCCTGGCCAGTCACAAAACTTGTTTTCAAAGCTTCTCTGATGCACACCGCGCCCTGCTGTGCTCTTCTAACCACCCTGGTGTCTGGCTGCGCGTAATCAGCGGCCAGGCGATTTGCCTCAACCTCCCACCCCACCATAAATGTCTCCCCCTTACTCTCACAGATATTGTGGAGCGCACAGCAAGCAGCAATAACAATGGGGATATTCTTTTCGCTGAGGTCTGAGCGAGTCAGTAAGCTGAGCCAGCGCGCTTTTAAACGTCCAAATGCACATTCCACCACCATTCGGCACTTGCTCAGCCTGTAGTTGAACAGGTCCTGACTACTGTCCAGGCTGCCTGTGTACGGCTTCATGAGCCATGGCATTAAGGGGTAGGCTGGGTCCCCAAGGATCACGATATGCATTTCAACATCCCCAATGGTTATTTTCTGGTCCGGGAAGAAAGTCCCTTCCTCCAGCTTTCGAAACAGAGCAGAGTGCCTGAAGACGCGAGCATCATGTACCTTTCCCGGCCATCCCACATTGATGTTGGTGAAACGTCCCTTGTGATCCACCAGGGCTTGCAGCAGCATTGAAAAGTACCCCTTGCGGTTTATGTACTCGGTGGCTTGGTGCTCCGGTGACAAGATAGGGATATGGGTTCCGTCTATCGCCCCACCACAGTTTGGGAATCCCATTGCAGCAAAGCCATCCACTATGGCCTGCACGTTTCCCAGAGTCACTACCCTTGATATCACCAGGTCTTTCATTGCCCTGGCAACTTGGATCACAGCAGCCCCCACAGTAGATTTGCCCACTCCAAATTGATTCCCAACTGACCGGTAGCTGTCTGGCGTTGCAAGCTTCCACAGGGCTATCGCCACTCACTTCTCAACTGTGAGGGCTGCTCTCATCCTGGTATTCTGGCACTTCAGGGCAGGGGAAAGCAAGTCACAAAGTTCCATGAAAGTGCCCTTACGCATGCGAAAGTTTTGCAGCCACTGGGAATCATCCCACACCTGCAGCACAATGCGGTCCCACCAGTCTGTGCTTGTTTCCCGGGCCCAGAATTGGCGTTCCACGGCATGAACCTGCCCCAGTAACACCATGATTTCCACATTGCTGGGGCCTGTGCCTTGTGAGAGGTCTATGTCCAAGTCAATTTCCTCATCACTCTCGTCGCCGCGCTGCAATCGCCTCCTCGGCTGGTCCTGGTTTTGCTTTGGCATGTCCTGGCTCTGCATAAACTCCAGGACAATGCGCGTGGTGTTCATAGTGCTCATAATTGCCATGGTGATCTGAGCGGGCTCCATGATCCCAGTGCTAGCTATGGCGTCTGGTCTGAAAAAAGGCGCAAAACTAGTATCTGATAGACGGAGGGAGGGAGGGGCGAGTGACGACATGGCATACAGGTACAGGGAATTAAAATCAACAAAGGTGGCTGTGCATCAGGGAGAAACACAAACAACTGTCACACAGAATGGCCCCCCCCACCCAAAGATTGAACTCAAAACCCTGGGTTTAGCAGGCCGTTGATTTCACGGAGGGAGGGGGAAGCAAATGAATACAGAACAAATCTATTTTTTACATCTTAAGCTGGCAGACAACGGTGCAGCATGACTGATAGCCCTCGGCATCTTCTGGGTGCTTGGCAGAAAATACTGGGCGCTTGGCAGAAAATAGCATACTACGATTGATAGCCATCATCATCGTCAAGACTGTTCGCTAGGACTGAGCATGTCTGCCCAGGTGCCCATGATTGACAGCCACTGCAATACGATGACGATGGATACCAATCGTAATATACCATCTTCTACCAAAAGGCAAGGGGCTGCTGCTTTGTAGCAATGCAGCCCCACATCTGCCAGCCCCATGTCTGCCAGCACCCAGATCGCCCTCGGCCTCTTCTGGGTGCTTAGCAGAAAATACTGGGCGCTTGGCAGAAAATGGCATACTATGACTGATAGCCATCATCGTCATTGTGAAGGCAGCAGAATATGACTGGGGGGATGGGGGACTGGGGGACATACGGAGTTCCAGCCACTGCTGTACGATGATGACGGTTACCAGTCGTAATACACCATCTACTGCCAAAAAGCAAAGGGCTGGTGCAATGCAGCCCTCGGCTGCCAGCACCCAGATTGCCAATGAAGGCTACCAGTCATGCTGTACCGTCTACCACCAAAAGGCAGTTAGCTGCTGCTGCTGTGTAGCAATGCAGTACCACGTCTGCCGGCACCCAGATGACATATGGTGACGGTGAGCTGAGCTGAGCGGGCTCCATGCTTGCCGTGGTATTTTGTCTGCACAGGTAACCCAGGTAAAAAGGCGCGAATCTATTGTCTGCAGTTGCTCTGACGGAGGGGGAGGGGCCTGATGACATGTACCCAGAACCCCCCGCGACACTGTTTTGCATCATTCAGGCATTGGGATCTCAACCCAGAATTCCAATGGGCGGCGGAGACTGCGGGAACTGTGGGATAGCTACCCATAGTGCAATGCTCCGGAAGTCGACGCTAGCCTCGGTACTGTGGACGCGGTCCGCCGACTAGAGCACTTAGAGCATTTTATGTGGGGACACACACAATCGGCTGTATACAACCTATTTCTATAAAACCGGCTTCTATAAATTCGACCTAATTTCGTAGTGTAGACATACCCTTAGTTCACTTGGGCTCTCCCCCTGCCCCCCGAGCCTCATTTCCCCACAATCCCTATTTGAGGGAGACCCAAACGCCATCCACGCACAGACCTAGTTAGTGAACTGAGGTGCTCGGCTGGCATTTGGGGATGCCCCTGACCACATCTCTCTCCCATCCTCTGCTTCTATATGTATAGATATTATTTCCCTTGTTCCGCATGGTTATTTGATCTCTTTTGTTCAGTAAATAATTTCAAATTCCCTGAGCCTCAAAAATGACAGTTAGGTAGCTGGACATTATTGTTATTAGTTTTCCACCTTTTTTTTGTTTTTATTAGTAGTATTTTGATTTAATTAAATATATATATATATATATTTCTGCCCCTCCCCCTGCTCTGATCAGTCCCCATTGCTCCGATTCCTCCCCACCCCCACCCCTGCTCAGTTTTTGCCTTTGATTTTCTGCTTGGCCGATACATAGGGAAGCACCGTCTGGGTGCTTTTGTCCGACATGGTCTGTGTGCTGCTGTTCCTCATCAGTTTCCGTTGCTGAGTGGCACTCAGGTGAGGAGAGTGCCGCTGCGGCGGCGGCAGATTGGCAGCGGGCCGAGCCGGCGGCTTGTGCCCCGCCTCGATGGGCTCCTCCGGTAGGTCCTCGGGCAGCGGCACCCCACCGGTGCCTTCCTGGTTGTTCCCGTCGTCATCGTCACAACACAAGGCGTGGTAGAGCACCTTGTCACTGAAGCGGACCCGCTCCCTTATGCCCGGCGTCCTCTGGTGCTGGGCTTTCAGGTTGGGGCCGGAGCTGAAGGCCTCCTCGCTGGAAGAGTCGGGCGTCTCCACCCGGGGTCCGTTAGGGGTCAGCACCCCGCCGTTCATCAGCCGGTAGTCTGGCTGGCGGCCTGGCTGCTGCTCCGAGCCGTCCCCAGAGTCTGACGGGGTGGAAACCTCCAGGAAGGAGCAGAACTCCCAGCTGTCAGAGAGGATGTCTGAGGTCATGAAATCCAGCTGGCTGAGGTCAAACGTGCCACCCCCTTTCTCGCTGCTGGATGTGCTGCTCACTGTGGCTGTGGTCCAGTCGTCCGGCTCCAGCTCAAACTCAAAATCCGACGTCAGCTTGTCAATATGGCTCACTACCTGCATAAAGACAGAGTGAGAGAGCAATCAGGGGGCTGGCGGGACCACTCCACAGCAGGCAAGTGGGCCAGCCTTAACGTAATGCAGTCCCACTGGGCGGGCCAGCCCTAGGAGGGCTTGAACCTGGTGTGACGTTGCACTCCATATGTGTTATGGAAATATGCTTATAAGTGTGAATATAATGTAACTGGAATATGCTTTATGCAAAAGGTCTCTTGTAAGGTATCATTACAGAGCTTATAATCTACTAAGTGTGTTCATCCTATTTGTATGAATGTATCATTCTTGTATCTGAAGCTAGAAATATGAAGTATTACTCTAAAGTCCTATTGTAACTATGCAAAGTGTGGGCCATTAATGGTGGTTTAGAATCTTGATGGCTCCCATTAACCAGGACAATTGCTTGTAAATGGCTCTGTTTACTTGTAAGCTTTCCTGTGTTCATGTGAGTCAGGCTGGAAAGAATGGAGGTTTGGGGGTCTCACAGGACATGTGACCGTGTCACCTGGTACTGGAATCCATCTTAAACCTGGTTCTTTTCCATTTAGAAGGAAGGGTGGGAACCCAGAGAGAGACAAAGGATTCCCGCCTTGTGCCAAAGATATAAAAGGGGGTGAAACAGAACAAAGGGGGCTGCAGTCATGAGAAATCCCCTAGTTGCCACCTGAACTGTACCAGGGGAAAGGATTGGGCCTAGACTAAGAAGGAGTCTAGTCTGTGAAAGAAGCTTATTGGAACATCTCTGAGGGTGAGATTTACCTGTATTCAGTTTCTTAAATGTATTAGGCTTCGACTTGCGTGCTTTGTTTTATTTTGCTTGGTAACTTATTATGTTCTGTCTGTTATTACTTGAAACCACTTAAATCCTACTTTTTACTTTGAATAAAGTCACTTTTGTTTATTAATTAACCCAAAGTAAGTGATTAATACCTGGGGGAGCAAACAGCTGTGCATATCTCTCTATCAGTATTATAGAGGGCGGACAATTTATGATTTTACCCTGTATAAGCTTTATACAGGGTAAAATGGATTTATTTGGGGTTTGGATCCCATTGGGAGCTGGGTGTCTGGGTGCTGGAGACAGGAGTACTTGCTGACTGTTTTTTGGTTAAAGTCTGCAGCTTTGGGGGTGTGGACCAGACCTGGGTCTGTGTTGCAGCAGGCTAGCATGTGTGGCTCAACAAGACAGGGTTCTGGAGTCCCAAACTGGCAGGGAAAATGGGCTCAGCATGTCAGGTGACAGTCCCAAGGTGGTCTCTGTGCCCAAACCCGTCACACCTGGGACCATTGGATCTGAAAGCGAGAGACTCCACTGCCTGAGCTAAAAGACTCTGTGCTCTCAAAGCCATCAGCAGACTCAAACTGCTCTTTCTCCTGGCCCCAAGAGGGAGACAGAGCAGCACTGTGCAGGTGTGCGATGCACTGGCATTTCCTCTCCATTGCAGAGCTAGGTTTGTGCTGGATTGGAGGCCACAGGTGAGATGAATTTTGGTGGGACTCAGCCTAGTTTTTAACAAAGGTGGGCAAAATGGGTCAGGAACTAATCTGCACACACCCTCAACTGCCAAACCCAAATAGAAATGTCACTGAAACTCCTGAAAGCTTCCAGCTAGCATTTTTAGCTGTCAGGCTGGGCCTGAAAGTATTGGCATGCTAGGAGCAAGGCTGTTCTCCAGGCTGTTTCCACTGGCCCAAGAGGCCTGTGTCATTAGAGAAGCTCCAGCTAATCAGCTGAATCATGCTTCTGTAACACTCCCCAGACTTGTTTGTGGCTCCCCCAGCATCTGCCTTCGGGGAAGGTTGCTCACATCCAGTTGAGCATGCAGGAGGAACTTTGCTTAGGCAAAGGCTCTGGGACTGGAAGGACACATGGTAGGGCAGCTTCTGATGGGCTGCAACCACCTCTGAGTGGTGACGGGAGTCAGGAGAGAAAGTCAGTGGCAGATGCCCCTAAGTCCCTGACTGGCAGGGGCTGGGGGAGAGCTGCAGAGCAGGAGGGTGGCACATTGGAAGACCTTTTTTTGTAGAGCTTCACGTATGCTGGGGGTCCAGAGCTCCCAGTGGTGTCCCGGTAGCAAGTTCCCACTGCCTAGGCTGGGGGTGGGGTTTATATTAGTGGGTGTGAACAATGCTGCCTCCAGTACAAGTAATAAGACATGCCGGGGCGCTGCATCAGGGTGCGGGAATCCTGCTTGGTGTTTCCTTTGACGTGCCAATAATAGATGCTGACAACCACGCATCTCATGCTAAGCGTGTCTCTCCACCATACGACACTACCCAGTGTGGTATAGGCAGCGTTAGGAGATTGCATGGGTCAAACTACTTCCTGTTCTGCTTCCCACTGGCACAAGGCCCCTGGCTGCCTCCCATGACTGTATCCAGGTCTGGCTGTTTCCCTTGCTCTGAGATACACTTAATTCCCCTGTTTCTCCCTCTCTGTCTCATGCTCTCCTACAATGGTTTTCTCTTCCGCTTGGATTCGTCTATCGGCTGCTCTCTGCCCCCTTGCTCCCAGTGTCTCTTCCTCTTTCCTCCAGCTCTCTCCTTCTGGCTCTGCCAGGCCTCACCTCTTTCACTCTCCCTCTCTGCCCCCTGTGGAGGAAGAACAAAGCCCGAGACATTCAGACAGGTCAGGCTGCTGATTGGGCTGAGACAAGGCTGGGTCAGAAACGGGCAGATCAGAGAACAGCCGGCATGGGGAGGCACAAACAGAGTTGCTGGAGGGGTGCGCTAGCTTGGAAGCCACTGTATTTAAACATGCTGGGTCCAATTCACCTCTCATTTACACCAGTGTATAACTCTCCTGATGCCTGATTTACACCAGCAGCAAAGCCCAGCCTTCTCCTTCTCTCTGTCCTTGAGGAGGATTCCCAGGCCTGGCTGATGCCTACCCGGCATGCACTGCCCTGGCTGCACTCCGGTTAGATTTCTGTACAGGTGTAATCTACAGTCACCCGCTCTCCCTGCAGCTCGCTGCCTGGCTCGCCCTGCTGCTCAGCACACCGCAGCTCAGCTCTCCCAAGAACCAGCACTTTGTACTGTTAAACTCATCCCCGGCCTGATGGCCATGGGGAGGACAGCAGGCTGCACTGCCAAGGAGCTTTGCTCGGCAGCTTGGCCTGGGTGAACCCAGAGCAACTTCCTGCCAGCTGAGTTGAAGTTCCTCCTCCCCAAAGGGCAGCATGCAGATCCAGTCTAGGGGGGCTCTGCATGAACCCAAATACTTTGCAGATTTACACCCATGGGGCCAGATCCTCACCATAGTTCCATCAGTACTCCGATTTACCCTAGCTGAGGCTCTGCCCAATACATTAATATGTAGGGGGCCCGTTTTATTCCAACCTCCCCAGATTGCAGACTGCTCTGGGGTGTAATGCAGAAGCCATGATGACACCATCTTGGTCCTTTCTTTGCCAGGGATTTTATCCTGGAGAGGCTAACCTAGTGCAAGTCCCATCTGACAGCAGCACGACCCATCTGTGCCGAGGCTTGTCACTGGTGCCACACTCCCTGTCCAGCCAGAGCCAGACACTGCACTGATGGAGGACACGAGAGATAGCTGGAGTGGGATGGGGACTTAACACTTCATCGCCTAAGTGGAGTTTGGCCAGGACATCGGAGAAGCAGTCAGGGCTTCGGAATCCTCCCAAACCCAGCACCCCCAGCAGCACAGTGCCCCCTAGGCCCAGGAAGGAGCACCCAACCCCAAGCCAACTAGAGGTGTTATGTTCAGGTCAGGTCGGGTATGAAAACCCCTCGGCACTCTGGGCCTCAGGTCAGGTTCTGCCTGGCTGTGGTATAGCAGGGTTTGGGTCAAGCTTTACAATTAGTCCCAAGCAGGAGCAGACTTTAAGCAGCTCCCTAAGGTATAGCCTCTTCGATGCCAGCCTCCCCTCCCCCAGGGGAGTGTGCTGGGAAAGGAGAGGGCCAAGCAGCCCCTCCAAAGGGGCTTCCCAGCAGCCCCAGCTGCTGCACTGGCTGGCAGGAAAGGATTCACCTGCCAGGTGCACCGAAGACCCACAAAGCAGAGTGGTTTCAGAGGAGGAGAGTGAGCCCCATGGCAGAGGGAGTAAGCAGCCCTGCAAATACAGCAGCATCGCACTAGCCCCTCCTGCCCTGGGGGTGCAAATCTTCACCCAACCATCTTCTTTGCAACCAGGGTCTCTGCAGGGGATGCATGGCAGGCACCGGCTCTGTGCACCCCCTAGGTCCTCCCTCTCTGTGCTCTGGCTTTGTGGCTCCATTGCATGTGATTTGCATCTGCCACCAGTGTGCTAATAGAGCACCGGGGGCATTGCAGGGGCCTGAGTTTTCCACCTGACTCTGTTTTGCTACCAGACCCTAACGCCATCACAGCCTGGGATGGGACGGCTTCACAGACCCAGCTCAGCTCTTCCAGCACCAGAGGCTGTCAAAGATTTTGCTCCTTCAAAACAAGGACATATTTTCAATTGAAAATGAAGTCCAGCTCAGGCTCCTCCTTTCCTGCCTGCTGGATCCAGGACCAGAGCCCCTTCTGGGTCGTGGCAGGAATCCACTCCCGGTCCTTCCCTTGGCCCGTGTTCTAAACACATGCATAGCCACAGGGACTTCTAGGTCTGCCTGATACTTGTGCATGCAGCTCCCAAGACCTGCACATTGGATTCCTGTGTCCCCCAGGACCAGACACTGGCTAATCCCTGGCTTCTCTTTCTTTGGCTGGCAAGGGCTCTGTTAGCACACAGTCGGCTAGCGGGGCAGCCCTGGGGCTCGGGAAAGGGAAATCGATACGTTGGTATTTCATCGGGATGCTGTGCCTTTCTCACAGTGCTTTGCAGACATTAACTGATCACATCCCAGTGACAGACAAAGGTCATCAGCCTCATTTTATGGACAGGGAAACTGAGGCACAGAGTGGGGCAATGACATGTCCAGCAGAGCCAGGAGTACAACCTAATTCTTCCCATTCCCAGTGCTGTACTTTTCCCCCAGCTCATCCTTCCCCAGGGAGGATAAGCAGAGCAGCGTCTCCCAGGACTTTTCCTACAGTCCCTATGCAAAGCAAAATCCTCATGGACTAAAATGGGATTCGTGCCTGTATGAGGACCAGTGTTGGCTGAGAAAGGAGACAGGTCTCAGGGGCTGGTAGAGGGCACTTAGTGGGCACAGCAGGGAAGCTGGGGGATCAGGGGTCATGCACAGCTGAACACCAGGAAGGCAGAACCCTTCGAGCTGCACAGGCCCGTGGGGAGACCTGCTGGGGAATGCAGGGCAGAGAGCAGGTCTGTCAGTGGATCCACATGTGCAGCAAGGGTGGCAGAAGGAAACAGCAGTCGGGAGGATGTTTGCTGTGGCTGGGCTGGTCAGTTGGCCTGATCAGCCCCTGGGTGGGGTGGACAAAGCCAGCCTGTGCAGGGCCTAAGGAGAAACAGATGCCACAGGCAGCATGGACTGGCTATGCAGGCAAGCAGAACTGATGCAGTGCTGGGTGAAACGGTGCAACCGGGACAAGTCAGCCAAAGCTAGGGGAAGGCAGTGCGGTCTGGAGCTAGGAGATCAGTCAGGAGACCTCAGGGCTACTCCCAGCTGTGCCACTGAGCTGCTGCATGACCATGGGCAAGTCACTTCCCCGCTTTGTGCCTCAGTTTCTCCTCCCATGCTTTGTATGCCTTAGCCTGGCAGCTCTGTGGGGCAGGGTCTATCTCTCACTATGCGCTTGTACAGCACCTAGCACAATGGGGCCTACTATTGTGCAATACAGAGCTGCAGTGCAGTACAGAGTGGGGCCAGTGGGGCTGGATCCTGGGCAGGGAGGGGTCTCAGGATCTGTAGTTATGGGAGAAGCTTGTGACAAAATCTGCCGGCCCCTTTCCCTCCTGCGAGAGGGAGCAGACGCACTCATGACCTTGCTCTTGTTTGGATCCTGGGCCTGCTGTCTCCTATTGGTTAGCTGAGCCAGCTCAGCCCACTTCCTTGGTACCAGATCATCCCAGGCATGGCGTGGGCAGAAGGGGAGGTGCAACCGCGTGGAGAAGGCAAGGGGAGGGAACAGGGAAGGTCGAGGCATGCCTGGCAGGTGCTCCATCTGGCGGAGAGGCGTGGGGTAGAAGAAAATACTGACAACAGAACAAATCAATTTGGCCCATGAGCTTCCCCAGGCCCCCCTGCCTGCCTCACAGCCTCCCCCGCCCCACACGCTCCTGTAAAGGAACCCGCTCTGGGATGCAGCCGCCTCCATTGTTTCCATCAAGGGAGCTCTAATGAGGCCCGACTGTGGGCGGCTTTTGTCCCTCCGCTCAGTAAGAAGATGGCTCTCTGTTCAGACACAAGAAGAGCTCTTGGGAAGCATAAAGGAGGAGCCATCCATGGTGCTCAGAATGGGCTGGGGGCGGTTGTGCAAAATTGGCTGGCACATCCCCCATCCTGACCATTCAGAAACAAAATCGAGGAGTGGGTAGGGTTACCATATTCAAACATTTAAAAAAGAGGACACTCCACGGGGCCCCGGTCCCGCCCCCGGCCCTGCCCCAACTCCGCCCCTTCCCTGCCCCCAGCCCCGCCCCAACCCCACCCCTTCTCCGCCCCCATTCTGTTGGGGGCCACTGGGCGTAGCTACCAGGTAACTCGGGAGAGTGGAAGACCAAAGTGTCGATGAAGCTCTTTTGCTCTGGGCCTAGCGGAACCCCCAGACTCCATCTTGTGAACTCTCACTTACTTCTGTGTGTAATGCTTACAGGCTACAGCAAAAATGTATTGGTCAGCGTTTTTAGCAGATGGCTTCAGTTTCACTCACACTAGCAGAAATAATAGAGATAAGAAAGAGGAATAGTTAGCTTTGCAGATGTCTAACTCAAGGCCGCAGAGACTGGGAAAGTTTTCTCACAGGCGTATGGGAACTTTTCTAATTGTAACGGCTAGAGAAGGGAGGGGTGGGAGGAATACTAGGGAGTTAACAGACAGAGGCTTACATAGAAACTGCTTGAAGTATAAAAAGGTAAAAGTTATTTGTATTTGTGGCACTGAATTTGAGACATGCTGGTCTCCTAGTGTCATTTCAGAGCTCTGGAATAAACTTGGCTTGCTTTCTCCCCTCGGTGTCTTTATTGGTGCTAAGCACACCGGGCCAACGGACCCTTTGAAGTCCGCCTCGAGCCCCTCAGGCGGTGACA
>NW_020664418.1:6413826-6435802 GCF_002925995.2 Terrapene triunguis | reverse complement strand
GCCAACGGACCCTTTGAAGTCCGCCTCGAGCCCCTCAGGCGGTGACAATTCCAACCCCTTCCCCAAAGTCCCTGCCCCAACTCTGCCCCCTCCTCTGAGCACCCCGCATTCCCCCTCCTCCCTCCCGCTCTGATCTTGGTTGGGGGTTGCTAAGTGCTTCCCTGCTCCCCACTCGCCCTGCAGCCCCTATGCCCTTGCCTGCCCTGCTCCTCCTCACTCTGCAGCCTCTGCACCCCCCCGCCCCTGCAGCCTCTGTGCCCCCTGCCTGCCCTGCCGCTGCAGCCTCTGCTTCCCCCGCCTGCCCTGCCCCTGCAGCCTCTGCTTCCCCCGCCTGCCCTGCCCCTGCAGCCTCTACACCACCCCCCCTGCAGCCTCTGCACCCCCGCTCACCCGGCAGAGGCAGAGCTGCGGGCTCCACGTGGAATCAAACAGTCTGTGGGGGAGGAGGGAGCGGGGGAGGGGGAGGGACTCTGGCTGCTAGAGGCCCTAGTGGCTGCGAGCGGCTTTCAATCAGGCCAGGCGTCCAATCAGCCGCGCCGCACTCTGCAGGAGGGGAAATCCCGGACATTTCTACTTCATTAGAAATCCCCCCCGGACGGCCATTTAAGGCTGAAAAAGCCGGACATGTCCGGGGAAACCCGGACGGATGGTAATCCTAGGAGTGGGGGCCCCCCCGAGAGAAACCTGAGAAGCTGCGGCTGATGCTGAGGCAGAGAATGCGAACCAGGAGATGTCAGGGAATGGAAAGCTCTGGCTTCGGCTGCCTCCCTCAGCTCATGGGCTGGGGGTGCGTTTGTTTGTAGCAGCTTGTGGAGAAGATCTCATGGTCTTGTTTGTTTCAGGCATGTGTCTACAGAGGCAGGAGGCTCCAGTGACCTGGAGTGGGCCTCCGGCCTGGGGTCTATTCCTGTCTCTGCCCTGCTAGCTCTCTGGGGCAAATCACATCCCCTCCAACTCTTTGTCTCTCTTGGCTATTCTGGCTATAATCCATCAGACCAGGCACTGTCTCAGTGGCCTTGTGTCCAGAGGGCAGAGATCTTGGTGCAGTTATACAGGTATAGTCAGACAGTACTACCCCCCATGGGGTCTGGTATACGTTGCTTTCTCAGTTTAGCTTAAACTCCTTCCCAAGTGACACCTTCCCAAAAGGCCCTCTTGTCCCAGAGGAGAGCGTATCTAGAGGGATTATTCACCTTTACCTCGATATAACGCTGTCCTCATGAGCCAAAAAACCTTACCGCATTATAGGTGAAACCACGTTATATCGAACTTGCTTTGATCCGCCAGAGTGCGCAGCCCTGCCCCCCCGGAGCACTGCTTTACCACGTTATATCCGAATTCGTGTTATATCGGGTCGCGTTATATCAGGGTAGAGGTGTACTGGTGTAATGAGATCGCTTTCGATTCACACCTGAGGTTGTACAGGAAAACCTTTCCCATGTGGCCAAGGCCATACTGTGTGTATGCAGAGCCTAGCACAGTGGGTCCTGGATTGCTAGCTGGTCCTGTAAATACTAGCAAGGAGGAAGAGGTGAGAGGAGTTTAAGTGAAATTCATATCCTCTTGCACTTTTCTAAAGGTAAAGCAATGGGATTAGAGTGAGGACAGATGCTCATGTTGTGTTAGGGAAATGCCCAGCTCTGCCACAGATCCTCTGTGTGACCTTGGCCAAGTCCCTACGTCTCTCTGTATCACAGTTCCCCAGCTGTGAGATTGGATAAAGATACTCCCTGGCTCCCACCTCTTGTTTATTTACCGTGGAAGGTCTTTGGGCAGGGACTGTCTCTTTGTATGAGCATGTACAACACCTAGTGCAATGGGGCCTCGATCATAACCGGCCACTAGATGCTACCATAATCTAATCCTGCCAATGATAATGGGACAGCTGTGAGGGGTCATAAAAGGAAGGAAGGCCTCAGGAGAGGTCCTGAAAGACTGGAGAAGGGCTAACGTAGTGCCAGTCTTTAAAAAGGGAGGAAAGGAGGAGCCGGGGAACGAACTATAGACCAGTCAGCCTGACATCTGTACCTGGGAAGCTACTAGAGCAATGTAAAAAACATCCCATTTGTGAATACCTGGAGGATGGAGGGGTGAGCATTACCAGCCAGCATGGATTTACCAAGAACAAATCATACCAAACCAGCTTGATTTCTTTCTTTTGCAGGGTAACTTGTTTGGTGGATGGGGGAAAGTGGTGGACTCAATATACCTCTTCTTCAGCAAGGCTTTTGTCACAGTCTGACATGATATTCTGATAAGTAAGTTGGAGAATGCAGGCTCAACAGAACTACCATTAAGTGGATAGTTGGTTAAACAATTGCAAACAAAGAGTAACTGTTAGTGGAATGATGTCAGATTGGAGGGAGGTCTCAAGTGACCGGGATGTAGGTATAGAGAGCATACTGATCAAATTTGCAGATGACACAAAGCTGGTGCTAACGCAGAGATATGCACATGTGCACATGACCCGAGAGCACCACAATCTCTCTGAGTGTGAGGCTTTTATGGTGTACTTATTAGGGATATCCATACTCAAAGAGCAGCGAGAATGCATAGTGCAGTAGCTGCGTTTTAGGCATTAATAAAACAAGCCTTTTAAAAATTAAAACTAAAAGACCATAATGGCCTAGTTCACATTATGGCCAGAACAGAGCCGGTGGTATTATATTTTAAAATCACTGCGGGCTGAGGAATAAAGAGAAAACCCTGAAACTGATCAATCGATCTTTCTTTCTTTCTTTCTTTTCCATTGTAACACATTAGCAGAGAGCGCATCATGTCCCCCTCTAGTGGCTGCTCTATTAGACAGTATTGGTCTACTACTGCTGCCAGTGAAGGAAGTGGTGAGATAGATATGGCAATTCCTGCACTATGCTTGTGAGCTCTTACTGAATTAAGTTTAAGTAGCTTTAGAGTCTGTTGTATTATAAATGCAAAATGTATGTCTTATTGTGGGACTGCATGTAACTTCTCTAAGGGGGAGATGTGAGCAATGGAAACCCTGGGAAGGGTTAGGGATGTCCAAGGACCATTTTAATCAGTGTACCAGACAAGAAGGAATTTTTGGGATACACAAAGTTAAGTGGGTTTCCTAGGACATGCTTGGGAGGAGGGAAAGGCAGATTCCTACCTCCGGACCCAACCTTTTGAAGCTATTCTCTGAGAAGAAACCTGCTGTCTGCTGATTACCTGTTTCTGGACCCTGAAGCGCAAAGGCCTGAGATGTCTGAAGGAGGGACTCCCAGAGTCAGGGGGGTGCTTGTTCTGAGCTAGCAGCTACTGTGCACTTGTAACCACAGAACCACTCCTTGATGGGGTTGGAAGGACAGTTCACTGCCCCGAGCCCTTGTTGGAGTTGCGGGGTGATCTTTGGTCACTTTAGCAGCAGGCGTGTAGGTTTCCGTATTGTTTTTAATGTGCTTTCTCTGTAACGCTTTCACCTTCAGAATAAATGGGCTTGCTTAGAAAGGGCAGGGTGGTAACTTGTCACTGTGGGTGATTACGTTGTTCAGAGCCTCTGAGGAGAAAGCAACAGGCAGACATAGGCCGTTGAGGCTGACTTGCTTTCAGGGATATCGCAGCATAGGCAGGGAGCTGTGTAGCCTGGAAGAGCCCTGCTCAGGAAGGAGAGAGACACCGTCTCCACCCACGAGAGGTGACGGCTGTGGGGCCCTTGCTGGACCGCAAGCAGGGAAATCCATGTGCAGTTGCCCTGAACTGTGACTAGCAGTTCCTGTAGTTCAAGCACTAGAGGGTGGTGCTGCGATGCCAAGGGCAAGCCCTGCTGAGGAAGAACCTACCCACATGCTGTGAATAGCCTGCCATGGCGACTGCTTAGGGAATTCATTGTCAAACAGAAAGGGCTTATGCCTGAGCCATGACCGAGACCCGGAGCCCTGCTGGCATTCTAGCACGTGGCTTCTAGATCACTCCTGCTGCTTCAAGATGCCTCCTGCAGAGGGCCCAATCCTGCACTCATGGTGCACGCCCCTGAATGCCAATCACTGTCAGGGACAGCTTTAGGCAGGATCGGGGCCCCCACATATCATGCTGTGATGCCAAGGCCCAACGGGGCAGAATGTAGGGGACTGAGGGGAGGGAGCCTTGGCTCCCAATTTCTTCCATCTATGGCCTATGGAGACTTGGACCACACTTGCCCACTTTCCTCCTGCCCTTTCCGCATATTCCCTCAGCCCAACTCTCTTCCTCACTCCACCAGGCCCATGGAGGGTGGGAGCAAAGGGGCTTCTCCTCAGGCTAGTGGTTCCCACACACTAGGCAGGAGAAGGCCCAGGGGCTTTCCTGGCGCTTGCTACAGCAGAGCAGGGTCTGCAGCATGCTCCTGGCTCCAGCTAGTCTAAGGCAGAGCGTTCTGCCTTTATTCACTGCTGCTGAAGCCGAGCGGGCATGGTTCACAATGACAAGGCCCCATGGAGCATGGGAATGTGTCTGGGAGCCAGGTACCTTCCCAGGGAACCTCATGGCTGTGCCCTAGCAAGCTGGATACTATGCAGCTGGGGAAAAGGGACCTAGGTTTCCCTAAAACACAGAGGCTGGGGGGTCCCAAATCCCACCTGAACATAGAGAGAAGCACTGGATTCACCTCTGGAAATGTGGGATCAAATACGGGACAGGTCACCAGTGCCATGAGTTTGGTGGGTCTCACACTAGACCCTGGGGAGATTTGGTGACCTCATCAAACAAACCCACAGTCTAGTCTGATTGACAGTCTGGGCTCGAGAGAGGCTCAGAGGTTTAATAGCAAAAGGCAAAGCTACAAGTCAGGACAGAGGGGCATTGGCAGAGCCCTGAGGGGTCCCGGGCCTGGGAGAGCAGCAGGAGGTTGCAGGGAGGACGGAGGGGCATTGGCAGAGCCCTGAGGGGTCCCGGGCCTGAGAGAGCAGCAGGGTGTTGCAGGGAGGACGGAGGGGCATTGGCAGAGCCGTGAGAGGAAAGCTGGCTCCGCACCTGTTTTGCTTTAAGCAGTGCTAACAGTCCCATGCTCTCACTGGCCAAAACTACCCACGAGTTCAGTGAGGGCAACCCCAGCTTCTCCTCAGCCCATGGTGCTGGGCTGGCTAGGGTGGGGCAGGGCCTGGAAGAGACCTGCGCTCTGCTCCCAGGTGCAAGGGGTGGCAGCCAGCCAGTTGCATCCAGCTGTGTCTCAGGGGAAAAGTGCACTTGTTATGCTGAATAAGTCATGCTGGCTTATATCCTGACACGTCAGGGATGTACGTGCTCCCATCCACTCCCTGTCTTGTTAATAGATAAGGGTGATTCCTCCTTGGGCAGCATGACCTCATGAGACCCTGGTCAGGAATTCCAGCTTTGTCATACGGCCAGGTCACCCAGGGTTGGGGCCATTAATAGATCAACACCAAAAGGGAAGAGGGGAAGAGAATGCTCTGCTGGGTTACAGCCTGAGCTCAGGGGAACAGTGGAAATTACAATAGGGCAGTCTGCTTCACCTCTGCAAAGGAGATCAGTTCCTAAGAAAGCTTCCTCTTCCACCTGCTCCTCTTCCTCACTCCACTGCCCCTCCCCCTCGCCCGCTGGGCTACAATCCAGTCTGCTGCTCATTTCCCTGCTGTATTTAAAGCTGCAATCAGGTTCTGGCATCAGGGCCTTTCACTTGGAAAGCTGGCATGAAAGCCTAACGGATCTGCCAATGAGTGTTCAGCCCAGGGAGTGGGAAGTGGGGAGAGGCTTGCTTTCCTGCAACTGCAGGATGGGGAAAGAGGAGAGCTGGCAGTACATTGGAGAGAATGCTCCTAGCTGCCCTGAGATATGGGCTCTGTTGTGTGCTCACTCAGAGAACTATGAACAGCCGTCAGATACCACCTGTGCTGTGTGAAGTGTTCCCCAGATTGGCTTTCGGACAGGGTGAAGTGCAGGCGCTCTTCTTAACTGCAAAATCTTTGAGCACAAATCCACCCCATAGGCTGGACAAGGGGCATGCGCAGGATTTTGTTCCTACTGCACTCAGTGGCTGTTTACAAAATGGGATGGTTGTGAAAGCTAGGATTATAACAGGGTTTAAAAGAGAACTGGATAAATTCATGGAGGTTATGTCCATTAATGGCTATTAGCCAGGATGGGTAAGGAATGATGTCCCTAGCCTCTGTTTGTCAGAGGGTGGAGCCACTGTCGGTAGACAGGATACTGGGCTGGATGGACCTTTGGTCTGACCCAGTACAGCCGTTCTTATGTTCTTATGGGATAGTAGGCGATACTGCAACTCAGGACAAAGGTGCATTGGCAGAGCTGTGTGGAGCCCAAGCCTGGAACTGCAAAAGGGTGGGGAGCAGGACCGAGGTGCATTTTTTTTACTGGGTTGACTCCTCTCTCTACTCCCCTTGCAGGAGCAGCTGCTTAGCAAGCTTTCAAACGACAGTGATTGGCAGGCACTATGGCTAGCGGGGGAGGAGAGGTGATAGCTGCTTTGCCTGAGCAGTTTCTCAGAGTCATAAGACTTTCTTAGATCTGGAGTTGCACTTCCCTATGAAAGTGCCTGGGCCCTGGGGTCAGCTGTAAAACTAACTAGATGAAAAGAGAAATGAAATAACAACAATTTATAAATTAAGGATGTGATTTTCACATGTGCCTAGGGGATTTGGACATCCAGTTCCCACATAGTAAGGGAAGCTGGGTGTTCAGATCCCTTGGGCAGCTTTGAAAGTCTCAACCTATGATAACAATGGGAAGCCAACCTGTTTATACGTTATGCATTCAGACAACCTCACAGCCTTTTGAGCCCTCCCCCAGTCTTGTGTCACCTCTCACTACATCTCACCCAGTCTCTCATGTCTTACCTAGATGGCAAGTTCCCAGGGCTGGACTCTGAGCCCAGTTGAAGTGATGCAACTGCAGAGTCATTTTAAAAGAAGTAGATGGCATTTACTGTGGGTTGGCAGTGAGATCAGAAACCATCTCAGAAACGCTGAGCACCACTATGGAGGTGAAAAGGGATGGCTTCATAGAATATCAGGGTTGGAAGGGACCTCAGGAGGTCATCTAGTCCAACCCCCTGCTCAAAGCAGGACCAATCCCCAGAAAGATTTTTTACCCCAGATCCCTAAATGGCCCCCTCAAGGATTGAACTCACAATCCTGGGTCTAACAGGCCAATGCTCAAACCACTGAGCTATCCCTCCCCCTAGTGATTAAGCTCCTAGTTTAGGATTTAGGAGGATTCGGGTCAGGTCCCTGGTCTGCCACAGACTTCCTGGGGCACCTTGGGAAGGCCATTAGGTGTCCCTGTGCCTCAGCTCCCCACCTGTACTATGGGGATAACACCAGTGCCCTGCAGAGGATAAAAGCATTGAAGTGCATGAGCTGCTCAGATGGGGATAAAAGCTAGGGCCTGTGCTACATAGGAGGATCACAGTGGTCCAATCCGGCCTTGGAATCTCTGAATTCCAGGGAGGGGAGGGTCCCTGACTGAGGTGTTGTGCTCCCACACAAGGGAGGTAAATGCTCCTTGGGGGAGCAGGACATGTGGGCGACATCAGTGTGTAGTGAGCCCAGGGCGTGGGCACCAGAGTGGTGGAAGGAAACGGGGCCAATGAGGCCTGAGATTGGGACTCAGTTCCCAGCTCAGCACCTGTGTCCCCCGTGAGCTTGACTAAATCATTTGACCTCTCTGGGTCTCAGTTCCCCATCAGTTCAATGGGGGGAGAACAATCCTTCCTTTCTTCCTCCTCCCCACTTTGCTTCTCTTGTCTCGTAGCCTGGCAGCTCTTTGGGGCAGGGACTGTCTCTTACTCTGTGTTTGTACAGCACCCAGCACAGGCTTTTCCCTGGGGGACAAGAGAAGTAGACATGATAAATGCACTCGTGGAAGGTGCTCAGACACTGTGGTGAGGAGGGTAAGAGAAGAACCTGCATAGACTAGAGCAGGCTGCTGATCTCCCCTGGGGCCTTTGGGTGCTACCGTAATGCTGGGATGGCTGTAAGAGCTGGGAATGGGACTGAGCCTTCCAGCTCCATGGGTTGGGGCATTTAAAACTACAGTGGATAAGCCATGGAATGTCCTGCAGTGTCCAAGGGAAGGGGATGGATGAAACGGTCTTTTCCATTTTGGACGTCTACAGTCCAAGGTTGGTTGATGAGAAGAGGGCAAGGTCTCTTCGTGGCTCTGCTGCCGATGAAATGAAGCTGCCTGGCTCAGCTACCCAAAGAAATGAGGAATGTCATAAGACAGAGAGATGCAGCACAAGAACAGAGAAAGGCAGAAGCCCAAAGAGTTTGCCAAGCCGGACTCCAGAGCTCAAGTCAGTGCTGCTAGCTCAAGGATGAGGACTCTATTTCAGCGCAGATATTTCCCAGTAGGGTCTAGGTGTCCCCCCAGATCCCATCCCCTGTTAGGGACCCCATCTTCCTAGAAGTCTGTGGGGGTGGGGAAGATCTGCAGTGGATGAACCAAAGCCGCTCAGTCTGGAGACTCCACCAGTGGGGTAATGTGGCTGGACACAGGTCCTTGGTTCCATCAGGAAATGTTTGGATGGAGGGCTCAGGGCATTGTTAATGGGACCTGGTGCCTTTCCCTTATCTACCAGCCATTGCAGCCAATGCAAACCCCCTCCCACACACACACTTCGCTCAGCTGGTCACTGAATCAGGTCCTTGGTCACCAGCCTGACTCCGGCCCTGGCCAGCCGGGACTGACCAGCAGTTTCGTGATCAAATGTGCACAGAGTGACTGGTCCCAGAGCAGCCTGCTTTACACAAACCACCCCCCAGGTGGCTCCCTCATTGCCAGAGAAACCAAGGGCTGCCTGGGCCTGAACCCGCCTCTCGCACTGCGGGAGGGGCCCTCCAGAGCCAGGCTGAGGCCTGTGAGGGAGGCTGCGCTGTCCAGGACATGCTCCATGTCTGCAGAGACGCCTTTGCTCCCAGGGCCTGCTCACCTGCAACTCATTTCCCCTGAGTATTGGAGTGAAACCACCAAATTCCACCCCCACCTCGCCTTGTGCCACCCAGACTGCAGCCCCTGTGCATATCAGAGGGGAGGCGAGTGGTGTTCGGGGGGAGCTCAGCTCCCCCTCCACGCTAGCCTGCTTCAGGAAAGGCAAGGAGGGTCCAGGGCCTGGCACTTAGCAGACCTGGGTTCTATTCACAGCCCTGCTACTGCCCTGTTGTGTGCCCATGCGCAAGTCCCCTTTGTCTCTTGCCCACCATGTCTGTCTAGATCAGGGGTTGGCAACCTATGGCACACATGCCAAACACGGCACGCAAGCCGATTTTGAGTGGCATGCAGCTCCCTGCCGCGGTCCCGGCCCTCCGCCCCCCCACCCACCGCTCTCCCCTACGGGGGCAGGAGGCAGAAGCTTGGTTCTGCGGCAGCCAAGCTTCCCCCCTCCCCCGCTTCTTCCCCCAGCGTGGTGCTTTCCTGCCCCTCCTCCTCTCCTTCCCTGCGCCAATCAGCTGATGGCCCTAGCGAGGGGGAGGGGGAAGAGCGGCAGCGTGCACACAGCTCCGTAGAGGACGCAGAGAGAGGTAGGGATGGAGCCTGGGGGAAGGGGGTGGAACAGGGCATAACCCTTCCAGCCCCCTGCCATGAGCCGCTCAGGGCAGGGGGCTGGGAGCACCCCCACGAGCCAAGCACCCCAGCCTTCTGCCCTGCACCCCCCACCCCTCTGCCCTGAACCCCCCCACCCCAACACACACCCATCCCTCTGCCCTGCACCCCCACAGCCCCATCCCTCTGCCCTGAACCCTCCCACACACTCAGCCTTCTGCCCTGAACCCCCCACACCCCAACACACACCCAGCCTTCTGCCCTGCACCCCCACACACCCCAGCCCTCTGCCCTGAACCCCTACTCCAACACACACACAGCCTTCTGCCCTGCACCCGCACAGCCCCATCCCTCTGCCCTGAACCCCCACACACACTCAGCCTTCTGCCCTGCACCCCCATATCCCCAGCCCTCTGTCCTGACCCTTGAACCCCCCCCCCCCCAGCCCTCTGCCCTGCACCCCTCCCACACCCCCAGCCCTCTGCCCTGACCCTTGAACCCCGCCACACCCAGCCTTCTGCCCTACACCCCCTACACACCCCAGCCCTCTGCCCTGATCCCTGAACCCCCACACACACACCGCAGCCTTCTGCCCTGAACCCCCTCCCCCAGCCCTCTGCCCTGACCCCTGAAACACCCTCCCCCCAGGTCTGGGGTCCCGGCCATAGGCCCTGCTCAGCCCGCTGCCGGCCTAGGTGAACAGAACCCCAGGCTGGCAGCGAGCTGAGCAGGCTGGTGGCGTAAGATCAGCATTTAAATTTAATTTTAAATGACGCTTCTTAAACATTTTGAAAATCTTGTTTACTTTACATACAATAGTTTAGTTATATAATATAGACTTATAGAAAGAGACCTTCTAAAAACGTTAAAATGTATTACCGGCACGCGAAACCTTAAATTAGAGTGAATAAATGAAGACTCGGCACACCACTTCTGAAAGGTTGCCGACCCCTGGTCTAGATTGTGAGCTTTTCAGGGCAAGGCCTGCCTGCTACTCTGGGTATGTGGAACACCTGGGCCTTGGGGTTGGCTGAGACCCCTAGGTGCTTGTCCTGTTTCAGTCTCCTTCATCCCACTGGTAGGTTTCCAGACTGAGTTTTTGTCTTCGCTCTGGTTTTGGATCATTGACAGTGGCTCCTCCCTGTTATTTCAGCACAGCTCTGTGTGTGTGGGTGGCATTTCTCTGTCTCCTGGGTGGGAGGCAAAGCACGGAGCAAAATTTAAGATCAGCAGCATTTTTAAGTGCATATTTTTTAGCAGGGAGGTTGGATTTCCTCCCCTCCTTCCCAGATCTCGCTGGCGGAGATTGGCAGAGGACCCGTGGGAAGCCTTCCCTCCACAGAGTGCCCCGTACAACGGAAGGGGAGTTATGCACTGGGGAGGCTCAGATCCCCACACACAGGTGGAGGGAGGGCTCCGGGGTGCCTGGGAATATGCTGGCATGTAAGAAGGGAGTGGCCTGAGGAGAAAGGACACTGGGGCTGGGACCAGAGGGAGCCTCAGGCAGGAGCCACTCTTCTAAGAGGCACTAGAAGGAGCTCACTGCGGCACTCTGGTCTGTCCTGGGGTAAGAGCTGGATTTTGTTCCTGAATCTCCTGGACTACTCAGCCTTCCTGCAGTTCAACCTATGTGCCCTGGGGAGGGAAGACTAATGTGTGCCATGCTGCCATCTACCGGGTACAATCAGAACTGCTCTGACTTGTGTCACAGGACTTTTAGTGCTAACAGCTGACGGAGATTCTCCAACACTCAGAGTGGGGACTCTTGGAGCAAGGAAGAGCCATGTTCTTTCCCTGTTGCTACCATGGGGTTTGGAATGGCACAGCACAGCACCACCCCAGCTAGCCAGGGATTTGCTATGATAGTCACCCACCATTCATAACATGTTGCCGGGGCTCTACCATGGATTCAGGGCAGGGCCGAGCAGGCTCAAAAGGTAAATGCGGAGTGATGCTGAGTTGTTTTCCCAGCCAGATCTCTTTCCACCCCAGAAAGCGAGTGGTGGTAACAAGACCCTGGGCTTTGGCAGCAAAGGATCTGACAGTGCTTTCCAAATAGCCAGTGTTTACATGCCTAATTACACTGATGGAACACCTGGGTCTCAGGAACTCGACAAATACTCTGTAATTAGCCCTCCCAACCCCCCAAGATATTAGCATCACTGCTTTTAGAGAGGAGGGGATTGAGGCCCCCAGGCATGCCGTGACTCACCCAGGTGACACTGTGAATCTGTGGAAGCAGCAGGACCAGGACCCAGGTGTCCTGGTGCTCAGTCCCTTTCTCTAACTCTGGCACCTTGCTGCTGCCTATAGGGCACTATTCACCATGGGTCCTATCCAGCATAAATGTAACTGCACTATTACCAGCTACCACACCAGCCTCATGGCCATACCTTCTCCTGCCATCTGCACCCCAGGGAAGTCTCCCTGCCCACTCCACACACATCTCCTGGGAACCCCCTGCCATAGCCCCCTCCCCTGGGGCCAAGCTCTGGTTAGATCCAAGGAATGAAAGCAGCCCTGTACACCCTACATACCAATGTAATAATCTTTGCACAAAATGTGACTTTTGAGGTTTCATTTGGTAACTAACAACTTGCTGGTCAACAGTATCATGGTGAAATGTGTGTAGCAACATTACATGCAGAACTATGAAATCCCCTCTGTGATGTTATGAGCACTTTAAAACCAAACAGCTCTGCCTAGACAAAAGTTGTTAAACGGGTCTGTCTTAATCACAGGAATGTGTGTTTACCTCTATTTACATGTACATAATAAACAGCGTACTCAGCCAGTGGGGAGGAGATGGCAGGAGACAAAGTAAATTTGCATTTCAGCAAACATGGGTGGGAAGAAAGAGCATGGAGCCTCTGAAGAATTCACGTGAAAGGTGACTGGACTATAAAAGAAAGGGGCAGAACCCCAAGTTCTCTCTCTCTTTCACTTAAGAAGACAAAGATGCCAGCATGTTTGGGCTTTGGGGAGAGATCCTGACCAAGTGAAGGGTCAGTCACCATCTGGCTGAAAGAGGGGGGTGAGAAAGGCCATCCTGAACTAAAGCCTTGAACTAAAACTTGCTAGATTAAATTTTAGATGCATGTTTTCACTTTCATTTGGTTGTAACCATTTCTGGCTATCTCCCATACTTGAATTCACTTATAATCCTATCTTCTTTTGTTAATACACTTCTTTTATATTTAATCTAAGCCAATCCAGTTCTGTGTTTAAATGGAACTGTTTAGTAACTCCAGTTAGAGTAGCAGCCTGTTGAATATTGACTCTTGATGGGGGCAACAAACCTTTAATATCTGGACTGTTCAGGAGAGGGCTGGACAGTGCAGAACACATGTTTTGGGGAGAATCCAGGACTGGGGGTGTGTTGGGGTGACCCTGTGAACAGTAACCAAGGCTGGTGGAAGCCAGAGAGTGGCTTGTCTGTTGCTGACAGGCTGCTGGGGTCAGAGCTGCTGGACCAGAGCTGTGACTATACACAGACACTCAGGTTGTGACCTGCATGCTGTTTGGCTGTTTGTGAGCGGCACAGGTTGAGAGCTACAACAGCAAAGCATTGTGAGGCACCCGAGGCTGCAGGGTAGGTGGTGACACAACCCTCCACTGGTCTGGATTGCATGCCAGAATGTGGCAGACCCACAGACTGGTAGGTGTAATATGCAGAACCCAATAGCAGGTGAACTGAGAAACCCCCCAATTTCCCCATCCACAGATAAACACATTGAAAACAATGTGATATAAACACTGCATACGATGGACTGGAGGTGAGCGATCTACAGACTCAAAAGGTTCCCACGGGGGGGGCGTGTCTTCTTTCTTGTCAATCTGTCACTCATGACTAGCCCCACCCCTTGATATCAAACAGTAGGAACTGGTTGGAATATGTTTGCTAAAACAATTTCCCTCCCCTCTCTCCCTCAAAAAACCAAAAAACCAGCTCTAGCTGAAATTAACACATTTTCCTGGGCACATTTTTATTTTGCTCAATGTTTTTCCATAAAAATGTTTTTTCTGTGTTCCCTCCTCCCCTTTTTTCTTCTTTTCTAGTGGGATGTGGAGGAGAGAAAGAGAAAAAACAGAAACATTTTCAAAACTTGTTTCATTTAATTTAGACAAAAAACAAAAAAAGGACAAAAATCAAAGGAAATTTTTGAACAAAGTGGACATTTTTTGTTTCTTTCAAAAATTTTCACAACAAATTCTTATTTTGCAAGTGGCCCTAATGAACAGAGCAATTGAATATGTTGTTTCATTGCAGTTTATTTCTCTGTCTATTGATTTCTCTGTCAATAATCTAGTTAGTTCTACTGTCCAACATAAGGGGCAGGATCTATCCTTAATTATTCTACTGATATCACTACTTGTGCATGTTGCTCCTAGCAACAAAGCAGCTCTCACAGAGAAACTGTTCTCACACCTGCAGAGTTAATCCAGGCTCTTGCCTGGCTTTTAGCCCTAACCCCATCTATTGACCATACACACACACAACCCTTTTACCTGGGATTTAACCCAGACTTGCTTACCTGGCTGGCTGTATAGGTTAGACCCTGGGTTTCACTTTAACACAGGCTCTCACCCCCCTACTTTGCAGGGTAGATGCAGGCTGAGATACCCCGTAGAGTTGACTACACTGCAGCTGGGACAGACATGCAGTAACTCTGCTTGAACTAGCATGCTAAAAATAGCTGTGGGGATATTGTGGCATGGATGATGGCACAGACTAGCCACCCAAGTCCAAGCCCCTTGGCCCCCGGGGCCTAAACTCGGGTGGCTTGCTCCCAGCGGCAGTATACATGTAAGCAGGTGACTTTCCTTTCAGTTCTCCCTCAATAAGAATGTATGACACCCATCACTCCAGTCATGACCATGAGTACCATGAGACCCCTCCCCCCCCACAGCCACTAGGCACCCCACTGCTGGCAGCATGGCTCTACAGCACAGGGATAACCTGGGCCTGGATCTATATAGCCTCATGACAGTTACAGTGTACACCAGTGCTTAATTTTTGCCGGGGCTGAGCCCCGGCCCCTTCAGGCCTGGCAGTTCAGAGCCCCGGCCCCTCTGGGCTTGGCGCATCAGTTATGAAAGTAAAAAAAATTGCTTGAGCCCCGGCATCTCTTTCATTACAAATTAAGCACTGGTCAGACCTTATATTTCATTGTAAAAACCTACACTGCTGACAGGCACTGGCTTCCTCCGGCCCTGGGGGGTGCTCAACCCCCCACCCTGCCTCATTCCCCCAAGCCCCCACCCCGCCTCTTCCTGCCCCTGCTCCACCCCCACCCCACTCCACCCCTTCTCCCAAGCCCCCACCCCCACCTTGCCTCTTCCCGTCCCTGCTCCACCCCTGCCCCATCTCTTCTTGCCCAGTTCCATTCCCTCCCCTGAGTGCGCCCCATCCCTGCTCCTCCCCTTCCCCCCCACACCTCCTGCACATTGCAGAACAGCTGATCATGGCAGGTGGGAGGTGCTGGGGGGTGGGGGAGGAGTTAATTGGCGGAGCTGCCAGAGGATGGGAGGCACTGCGGGGGAGGGGAGCTGGCTTCCAGTGGGTGCTAAGCACCCACTAAATTTTTTCCATGGGTGCTCCAGCCCTGGAGCACTCATGGAGTCAGCACCTATGACACTAACCCACCTTGGGCTGCGTACGTGAACACAAAGGCCAGAAATTGCAAAGTTTCCCCCAGCAACACAGTCCCCACACATTGCACTTAGAGAGTATTTTAGACTACCACCTAGACTGGCTTTTCCATAGGCAAATGTGCAACCTTCAAGTTACATTAATGTAATTTATTACCTTTTTATCTCTCTGCATATGCTCATTAGATAGAGCTGCCTACACATGATGCTGCCTGGGGGTGGGCCATCTGCAGGGACTGAACTCAAGGCCGCTGGATCTAGAACAAGCCTCTACTGCAGGGGTAGGCAACCTATGGCACTTGTGCCGAATGCGGCACACGAGCGGATTTTCAATGGCACTCACACTGCCTGGGTCCTGGCCACCTGTCAGGAGGGCTCTGCATTTTAATTTAATTTTAAATGAAGCTTCTTAAACATTTTAAAAACCTTATTTATTTTACATACAACAATAGTTTAGTTATATATTTGACTTATAGAAAGAGATCTTCTAAAAACGTTAAAATGTATTACTGGCACGCGAAACCTTAAATTAGAGTGAATAAATGAAGACTCGGCACACCACTTCTGAAAGGTTGCCGAACCCTGCTCTACTGCTTCAGCCAAAGGATCAAGTCTTTTGATGTGGTAACAGATTCATAAACTTGTTACCTGGTCCAGACACTACAGTGGACGAAGAGACAGCTGGATAATGTGGGACAGATGGATGAACACATGCACACACTCTCTCAAGTTTGTTATGTGTCTCAATTATGGGGATGTTAAGAATGCCCAAAGGCTTCTAATACAGGGGTCATTGTCAAGTCCAAGACTTTTACTGCAGACCTAAAGAGAGACTCACTTGCCAGATACAAATGGCTTGACCTTTACCTCCCAATAGCCTAGAAAGAGCTCATGTCCAGCCACTCGTGCAAACGTGTTGTGTTATCTGACATACGTCATTATACAGCACACACAGAAATTACATAGAGCATCTGCAGGTCAATTACACCAGTTCCACTGGCTTTAATTAACCACTGCTGATGAACAGATGGGAGACTCCAGCAGAGTGCAAATGAGTTTGGAAGAAGGAGGTGAAGAACTGGATTTTGGAGCCCACATTAACTGGATTCTTGCAGTGCAGTGCAGGCTGGATCTTTGAAAGATACCCAACTCTCTGACAATGCCCCTCACTCCAGCCCTGCAGCCCCATCCCTGCTCTTCCAATCCTTCCCCCTCCGGCCGAGCTCTGACAAGACATTGTAAGCTTGTCCTGAAGAACAGTCCTGGGTCCACCAACCACCTCTGCCAATGCTCCCGAGGCTTGCCTGATAGCACCCATACAGGCCTGACATCCCACGCAGCTCTCCTGATAAACTGCAGCCTTGATGGCTGGCACTTCCTGCCATTCCAGTCCTAGCGCCAGATTGCCCACTCCAGATTGTTCCCCTGGGAGTCTGGTTGGCTCCCCCATCTCCAGCTCCATGCTTACCCTTGCTACTGTCCCTTGGCTCCCCCTGCCAGCAGGCCCCGCCCCATGCCCCATTCAGCTTCAAGATCTGTTGCCTTCTGAAGAAGGCCCCTCTGGCTGCCATTATTACAGTGCCCTTAGCACACCAAAACCCACACTTAGCCTTACCCCCTGGAGGGCTCTCCATGGGGCCAACATCTCCAGGGGATACTGGCCCCACTTGTGCACGGGCTCGGGGAGACCCTAGCCTTGAGGGGAGATTGCTATCCATGGCACGTTCCACCCCACTCGCTAGACCTGGCGTAACTCATTGCGTGTGTGACCTGGGCTAGGTCTCTTCCCCCACCACAGCTCTCCAAATCCCTTCGTCAGGCTCTCCCTGTCATAGAATCATAGAACATCAGGGTTTGAAGAGACCTCAGGAGGTCATCTAGTCCAATCCTCTGCTCAAAGCAGAACCACCAACAACTAAATCATCCCAGCCAGGGCTTTGTCAAGCCGGGCCTGAAAAACCTCTAAGGATGGAGATTCCACCACCTCCATAGGTAACCCATTCCAGTGCTTTACCACCCTCCTAATGAAACAGTGTTTCCTAATATCCAACCTAGACCTCCCCCACTGCAACTTGAGACCATTGCTTCTTGTTCTGTCATCTGCCACCACTGAGAACAGCCTAGCTCCATACTCTTTGGAACCCCACTTCAGATAGTTGAAGGTGCTATCAAATCCGCCCTCACTCTTCTCTTCTGCAGACTAAATAAGCCCAGTTCCCTCAGCCTCTCCTCGTAAGTCATGTGCCCCAGCCCCCTAACCATTTTCATTGCCCTCCGCTGGATTCTCTCAAATCTGTCTACATCCCTCCCGTAGTAGTGGGAACAAAACTGGACACCATACTCCAGGTATGGCCTCACCTGTGCTGAATAGAGAGGAATAATCAATTCCCTCGATCTGCTGGCAATGCTCCTACTAATATAGCCCAATATGCCGTTGGCCTTCTTGGCAACAAGGGCACACTGCTGACTCATATCCAGCTTCTCATCCACTGTAATTCCCAGGTCCTTTTCTGCAGAACTGCTGCTTAGCCAGTGGGTCCCCAGGCTGTAGCGGTGCCTGGGATTCTTCCTTCCTAAGTGCAGGACTCTGCAGTTGTCCTTGTTTAACCTCATCAGATTTCTTTTGGCCCAATCCTCCAATTTGTCTAGGTCACTCTGGACCCTATCCCTACCCTCCACTGTATCTACCTCTTCCCCCAACTTAGTGTCATCTGCGAACTTGCTGAGGGTGCAATTCATCACATCATCCAGATCATTAATAAAGATGCTGAACAAACTGGCCCCAGGACCAATCCCTGGGGCACTCCATTTGATACTGGCTTCCAACTAGACATCGAGCCATTGATCACTACCTGTTGAGCCTGATGATCTAGCCAGCTTTCTATCCACCTTATAGTCCATTCATCCAATCCATACTTCTTTAACTTGCTGCCAAGAATACTGCGGGAGACCGTATCAAAAGCTTTGCTAAAGTCAAGGTATATTCACCGCTTTCCCCATATCCACAGAGCCAGTTATCTCATCATAGAATGCAATCAGGCATGACTTGCCCTTGGTGAATCCATGTTGACTGTTCCTGATCACCTTCCTCTTCTCCAAGTGCTTCAAAATGGATTCCTTGAGGACCTGCTCCATGATTTTGCCGGGGACTGAAGTGAGGCTGACTGGTCTGTACTTCCCCGGGTTCTCTTTCTTCCCTTTTTAAAATATGGGCACTATATTTGCCTTTTTCCAATTGTCCGGAACCTCTCCCGATCGCCACAAATTTTCAAAGATAATGCCAATGGCTCTGCAATCACATCCGCAAACTCCCTCAGCACCCTTGAATGCATTAGATCTGGACCCATGGACTTGTGCATGTCCAGCTTTTCTAAATAGTCCTTAACCTGTTCTTTCACCACTGAGGACTGCTCACTTCCTCCCCATAATGTGTTGCCCAGTGCAGCAGTGTGGGAGCTGACCTTGTCTGTGAAGACCGAGGCAAAAAAAGCATTGAGTACTTCAGCTTTTTCCACATCATCTGGCACTATGTTGCCTCCCCCATTCAGTAAGTGTCACACACTTTCCCTGACCTTCTTCTTGTTGCTAACATACCTCTAGAAACCCTTCTTGTTACCCTTCACACCCCTTGCTAGCTGCAACTCCAATTGTGCCTTGGTCTTCCTGATTACACCCCTGCATGCTCTAGCAATATTTTTATACTCCTCCCTAGTCATCTGTCCAAATTTCCACTTCTTGTAAGCTTCCTTTTTGAGTTTAAGCTCACTGAAGATTTCACTGTTACGCCAAGCTGGTCGCCTGCCATATTTGCTCTTCTTTCTGCACATCGGGATGGTTTGTTCCTGCGCCCTCCATAAGGCTTCTTTAAAATACAGCCAGCTCTCCTGGACTCCTTTCCCCCTCATATTAGCCTCCCAGGGGATCCTGCCCATCAGTTCCCTAAGGGAGTCTAAGTCTGCTTTTCTGAAGTCCAGGATCCATATTTTGCTACTCTCCTTTCTTCCTTTTGTCAGGATCCTGAACTCAAACATCTCATGGTCACCGCTGCCTAGGTTGCCACCCACTTCTACTTCCCCTACCAGTTCTTCCCTGTTCGTAAGCAGCAGGTCAAGAGGAGCATGGTCCCTAGTTGGTTCCTCCAGCACTTGTACCAGGAAGTTGTCCCCAACTCTCTCCAAAAACTTCCTGGATTGTCTGTGTATTGCTCTCCCAGCAGATGTCAAGATGGTTGAAGTCTCCCATTAGAACCAGGGCCTGTGATCTGGAAACTTCAGTTAGTTGTCTGAAGAAAGCGTCGTCTACCTCATCCTTCTGATCTGGTGGTCTATAGCACACGCCCACCACGACATCACCCTTGTTGCTCTCGCCTCTAAACTTAACCCAAAGACTCTCAACAGGCTTTTCTCCAGTTTCATACTAGAGCTCTGAGCAATTATACCCCTCTCCTACATACAATGCAACTCCTCCACCTTTCCTCCCGTACCTGTCCTTCCTGAACAGTTTATACCCATCCACGACGGTATTCCAGTCATGTGAACTGCCCCACCAAGTTTCTGTTATTCCAATCACATCACAGTTCCTTGATTGTGCCAGGATTTCCAATTCTTCCTGCTTGTTTCCCAGGCTTCTTGCGTTCGTGTACATGCACCTAAAATATGTAGCCGATTGCCCTACTTTCTCAGTATGAATCAGGAGGCTTCCTGTCTTGTACCCTCCTCCTTGTGTTACCTCCTGGTATTCCACTTCCCCACTTACCTCTGGGCTTAGGTCACCATCCCTCTGCGAACCTAGTTTAAAGCCCTCCTCACTAGGTTAGCAAGCCTGCCTGCGAAGATGTTCTTCCCTCTCTTCGTTAGGTGGATCCCATTTCTTCCTAGCAATCCTTCTTCCCAGAACAACATCCCATGGTCAAAGAATCCAAAGCCCTCTCTCCGACACCATCTGCATAACCACACATTCACCTCCACAATTTGACGGTCCCTACCTGTCCTCTAGGGAAAAAGGCCACCGCCACAGCTGTTTGGACAACACTCCCCGGGGAAACCTTGTGTGATTCCTGATCAGTGCCATGCTCAATGGTACTTCTTTTCCATCCCGTCAGCCCACCTGTAATTCACACACTGAAGCTCTGACCGCGAACTCCCATCTCTTAGTACTTTCCATTTTTCTTCCTTAGGACTAGATTTCCTGTTTTGTTAGGGCCCTTCTCATCCCCCTTGCCCAATTTGAGAACAATGGACGAGCTCACAGATGCTTTGCTTTCGATCTCCGGGTAGAGGCCTGTAATTTGCTATCATCACATCCTATGAGCCAATTTGCTCCTTATCGATTCAGGGAAGATTGCAGCTAGATCGGCTCCTCCTTAATTTATACCGCGGGGGGCAGCACTAGCCCAAAGGCTTTGGAACAAATCTCCTCTCAGTATGGTCGTGGATATCAGAGAGTGAGTATTGATCTCTTAAATGGCAGAGATAAAAAGGATAGGTCCTATACCCTCACTGGTGTCTGGTCTGCCGGCCAAATTACACAGTGATAGATGGGGGAGAGGGACGAGTTTTATGGTAGATAGCTATCATTATACACTGCATAGAGTTATTAATAATACCTAGCTTTTATAAGTATCAAAGGGGTAGCCGTGTTAGTCTGGATCTGTAAAAGCAGCAAAGAGTCCTGTGGAACCTTATAGACTAACAGACGTATTGGAGCATGAGCTTTCGTGGGTGAATACCCACTTTGTCAGATGCATGTCGAAAGCTCATGCTCCAATACGTCTGTTAGTCTATAAGGTGCCACAGGACTCTTTGTAGCTTTTATAAAGCACTTTAGATCTCAAAGTGCTTTATAAAGGAGGTCAATATCATGATCTCCATTTCACAGACAGGGAAACTGAGGCAAAAGAAGGCAAAGTCACTAGCCTAAGATCACCCACCAGGCGAGAGGCAGAGCTGGGAATAAACCTCAGGTTTCCTAAGTCCCAGGCCTGTGCTCCATCCACTAGGCTACATGGCCTCCCAAATGGAAGACTGAGTTCTGCCTCAGTTACCCTGATGTAGATCCACATTAACTCAATTGACTGAATTCAATGGGACTACTCCAGATTTACACCAGGTTAACTGTGAGCAGAGCTTGGCCCAGAGAGAAAGAGAAAGACATGGTCCTACCTCTCCCCCATAGTCCAGACCCCCTTATTCCTCCCTATCTTAATGCACCGAGAGGGGTAGACACTCCATCCCCTGCCACACTCTGCACGCCTCATTCAGCCATCTAGCACTGTGAGCTATGACACAGCCCCTATATCTATTCTTGTAGTAATGACACAGCAGTGGCACTGAGTTTTTGAAGTGGTGAGCAGCTGCAGCTCATACTGTCCTTCACTGGGGTTGACTCTGAAAATGAAGCCCAAGGCTCCCATGCAAAATGTTTGGGGGTTGGCTAGGGGCAAAGTTAGGCCTCCAAATCCATATTTAGATACCTGCATAAGTGGTCTGATTTTTCAGATATGCTGAACAGCCAGCAGGGCCCCTGGACTTCAATGGATGATACAGATCTAGCTCCGTGCATACACAAGAGCATACCCCTCATAACGACGCATACATACAAGACACAGCTTCCTGCGTGCTGGCTACCCACAGGTCATTTAGTAGGGTTACCATACGTCTGGTTTTTCCCGGACATGTCCGACTTTTTGGTAATCAAACCCCCGTCCGGGGGGAATTGCCAAAAAGCTGAACATGTCTGGGAAAAATGCCGGCCGGGCACTTCCCCTCCCGTGGCTGCTCTGCTCCTCCCCTGACTCTTCGGCTCT
>NW_020664418.1:6356113-6413426 GCF_002925995.2 Terrapene triunguis | reverse complement strand
GGTCATTACACATATTGAATCTATTTCCCCATGTTAAGTATCCTCACACCTTCTTGTCAACTGTCTAAAATGGGCCATCTTGATTATCACTACAAAAGTTTTTTTTCTCCTGCTGATAATAGCTCATCTTAATTAATTAGCCTCTTACAGTTGGTATGGCAACTCCCACCTTTTCATGTTCTCTGTATGTGTATATATTTCTTACTATATGTTCCATTCTATGCATCTGATGAAGTGGGCTGTAGCCCATGAAAGCTTATGCTCAAATAAATTTGTTAGTCTCTAAGGTGCCACAAGAACTCCAATCCTAGGTGAGCGCCTTGCTCCCAATCTGCTCTGGTGGTTGGAGCCTGATTCTTGTCAATGTTTCTAACTGCTCCTAGGAGGGTTTCACAGCTGTGTTCTGCCATTTTTGGGTGGACCCCTACCCTCCAACTGGCTCTAGCTCTTGTTCCCACCAGGCTCTGTGGCCCTCTGCCAGCCAGGGGCCAGCTGCAGAGACACAGCACTGCAGACTCCAGTGGAGACCGGGGCAGCCACTCAGCAAGAGGCTGCACACACAGCCAGCTTGACCTCACGATTTCAGGTTTCGGGTCCAAATGGACATTCTCGGGCTCGCTCTCCCTGACCAGAAGGCCCTTGCTTCACCTGACTTGGCTAGCACTGGCCTCCTTTTGGTCATTCCACAGGATCAGGCCACTGCGAGAGCCTTCTCCACTGCAGGCTGCAGTGCTCGGCACCAGGAACTGCTTCATAGAATCAGAAAATTAGGGTTGAAAGAGACCTCAGGAGGTCATCTAGTCCAACCCCCTGCTCAAAGCAGGACCAACACCAACTAAATCAAACTTCCCTGTGTCTCTCCACACAACTCTCCATTCTATTCCAGGTGTCGAGGGAAAATATACCTTTTTCTGCCCTTGCCCATGCCCATGCTAAATTTCTCCCTCCTGTCACCATTATTTCTGATCTTCTGGTATTTCCCGCTGTCCAAAGGGATGGACCATGCACTTTAAAGGCCCAGATCTTCAAAGATATTGAAGCTTCTAACTTCCTAATCAATGGAAGTTCAGACCGTAAGTACCTTTGAGGATCCAGGCCTTTATTCTTAAGCTAAAAGAATCCTAGCAGTACTGATCCTAGGACTACACGGCAGGGCAGCTCTGATTCCATCCAGCACAGGGCAGGGGAGCTCAAGCCAGTTCCTTTCAATCTGAAAGACACTATGCAAAGGGAAGTTCCCTTGGACTGACCACATCCACATCTGACACGGTACATAGTGGGCCGTGTGGCATGCGTGTACCTGAGTGTCTTGCCCCACCAACCGGCCCAGACCCTCCATTCCTGCAGACACCAACATGGCACATGGGAGAGCGACTCCTTGGTTCTGTGGTGTGAACGTAAGTGGTGGTTTTAATCAGAGCTGAGAGCTGCAGGTGAGGTCCGTCAAGGGGCAGCAGATAGCTGCTATTACCTACAGCGAGGGGTTAAGGGTCAGTGCTGGCTGGGGCAGATCATTCGTTTTTTAAATACATGTATATAGTTTGCTTAGAACAACCTGTTGTACATCATTAACAAGCTCAGAGGACACAAAAGGCAATCAGAGCAGCCAGGCTGAGGAGGCAGCACGGTTCAACAGTTAGAGCAGCTGCACTGCATACCTGGGTTCTCTTCTTGGCTCTGACGTTGACATACTATATGAGTGCAAATAATTTAACTGTTCTGTGCCTCTGCTTCCCCATCTGTATAATGGGGATAATTGTAGCTGGCTTAATTCATTATTGTCTATAAAATGCTTTGGGACCATTGGATGGAAAGTACCAGGTCTAGTAGGAAACTCTTTAGTTTTGCTCATTTGTAATATTCATTCTTTTAGATAAGAATATTGTATTGGCTGGTGGGTGTGTGCACCACTGCCCTCTGCTGCATGGAACCAGAACTGTTCAGCTATGTATCATAAGCCCTACGTTGCTTACAAGCAAGAGGTGATTCTCCTTCAGCTTGGGTGGAAGGGGTCACTGCTTCTAGAGCAGAAAAATGGGTGTTTTATCCCCACTGTCACTGAGAAGTTCTAAACAGCTGTGCCGAAGCACCTAGAGGCTCACTGACTTGTTGCAATAATGATAGCTGTTCCTGCTCATTTCTTTTACCCAAGATCTCTTAGCGGCATTAAGTAAGCAACACCACCTCCTTGCGAAGTAGGAGGGGTATTTTATTATCCCCATTTTACCAATGGGAAACTGAGGCACAGAACGGTGAAGCAACATCCAAGATCATGGGGCAAATCAGTGATGGGTCCTGCTCCGTGACTTAGGAGTTCTGGCACTCAATTCCCTGCTCCTATCCACAGACCATATATCCTCTCGGCCCACTTTTATACATTTCAGCCAACAATGGGCTCCAATCCCCGGCTTGCCCAAGCAAAATACAAGGCTAGAGGTTACAGCCAGCAAGCATCAGAGAGAGATGCTTACAACATTTCAGGCTCCTTGAAACCTCACACCCTGCCTTTCTTAAAGCCACAGCAGTCAGCAGGGCTGCAGAGCACACATTACAGCTGTCTCTGTCTGTAAGTGGCAGGGGCTGTCCAGATTCCACTAGAGAAAGTGCTGCTAACCTCAGCATCACTTAACACCAGGGGAGCAATGGATGCACGTACAGGAAGCAGGAACACAGCCACTAATTGTACATCTCAGAATGCGCTGGCTCTTTAGTGAAAGGGACATGGACTGTCATCTGCTTTGTCTCTTCAAGAATGTTGTCTAGGGGATAGAATGGGATCAGAAGTCAGGACTCCTGGGTTCTAGTCCTAGCCAGGAGAGTCAGTGTAGTCTAATGGTTTCAAATGGTCCATCACTCGTTCCCTCTGTAGACATGAGCAAGTTACTGTGCCTCAGTTTCCCCATCTGTAAAACAGATATACTAATCCTTGGCTGCCTCACACAGGGATTGTAAGGCTCAATTAATAAATTAACATGTTTGGAGACCCTCAAATGGACACCAGAAAGCCCAAAGTTCCTATCTGGATTTCAAACCTTCAAGGACAGGAGGGTTTGGATCTGCGGTTCTGGTTCTGCCCATTACAGGGCTGGGCAGATCAGATCTGGGGTTCCAGTTCAGACACATCTCTAATCCAAATGATGCAAATTTTGCAATTTCGACCCCTTCCCCCTACCCCCTAAAAAAGCTGAAAGTCATTGATTCACGCTGAATTTTGCTTTCAGTCTTTTGGGTTTGTTTGGACCTCACCTCAGAGCCAAACCCAGGAGCGGGGGCCATGTGGGTGTGTGAGATGTGGACTCACACACGTGGAAAGCAAACAGAACGTTCCCATGAAGCTCAGCTAAGCAAAACAGCTGATCTCCTGAGTTATCAGCAAGGGCCTTTCACAAACCAGAACATCCCATCCAAAGCACAAGTTCCAGACCGACCGTCCATCCTCTCCCATCATTCCCCTTTGCAAATGCTCTTGCTATTCACTTCTGCATTTGATCCTGCTCCCTTCACTCTCTTGGAACTGCCATCCTCTCAGCAGGTCCAAGACTGGTAAATATCATCTCCTGCTGGCAGCGTTCTGCGTTCTCCACCCCCACCTGTTCGTTTTGTGTACAATCAGCACATTTCAGTCATCTACAGGCAGTCCTTTGGTGTAGGTCGGTGATGTGCAGGAGATGACAGCTCGGAACATCGGCTCCCGAGGGACATCAGGTGACTGCGCCCTTCCACTGCAAGGAGCTGTGCTGCAAAGGCACTGGGAAATGTTTGTTTTTAACCCACATGATTGCAAATGCACCCATGGCTGGATGTGTGTTTCACAACAGGCAGTTCCAGCTCCTGGCATCACGGGGTTAACCTAGTCCTTTACGCACACCTGTTCGTAAGCCCTTGGAGTAGTAGAATGGGCGGGTCCCAAATTATGTAGGGGGATTTTTCACCTCAAATGCAGGCTCCCACATGATCCCTTCTAAAGCCTTCTTGCTCAAGATGCTGATGTGTCACTCTGGATCTAGCTATTCCTGCCCAGGGCCACCCCCAGCTCTACCAATGCCCCTCAGTTCTGACCTGCAACGCCCCCTCCTGCTCCAATCCTGGACCCTCCCATATCTCTGTCAGTGCTCCTCAGTCCTGGGTTCCCCCAACACCACCTTCTATTCTGGCTTTGTTTCTCTTGGGAGTATAATTCTTGGATGATTTTGCAAAGTAAATAAAGGCTGATCGGCGATAGACTCCCCCGGTTTATTTCTCATTGTGCCTTAAGCGAGGGTTGATCTTACAGCCCCAATGGTGAAAAGACATCCCTCCACTCCCTGGTCCCACGTGCACATCCTCTCAGTGGAGTCATACAGGGGCTTAAAACTGAACGCCGAGGCTTGGAGTCTGTGGTTGACATGGAAGATGAGACACTGGTGATATAATGACTAACCCTTGCTGCTTGGTTTGTCCTGGCCAAAAGCCCCCAGCTACTCCTTTCCTGAGCGAACAGGCTGGAATAGGGATTAATACCAGCCCGGTCCCCAGAAGAAAGGAGGTTCCCTCTTCTGCTCTCTGAGCTGCTGCAGTCTGTCCACAGGCCATTGTTACACAACCAGCTCCTCAGCTCCGTGCTATAGCTGAGAAGCAAAAAAAGAAACCCCAGGTTGCAGTTTTTCTGACCTTGCTGCGCACATCCAGCCTCTGTGTGTAATGTGAGGAGAGAGCGCCAGCTCCACGGCTTTCCTCGCCGCCCTTCCCTGGTGCCTCATCTCCTGGCACAGAAGGGCCAGTGCCACGTACCTGACCCTGGCACCTCTCCACCCATCTGGGACAGCTGCTCCAGCTGGCTGGGTTAAGGCAACAAGCAGCATAGCGTGGTGTGCTGGCTGTGGGGAAAGCACCCTGGGGAGGAGTAGCAAACGGGGGCAGATGGCCCCAGGAGAGAGGCTTGGGGGGACCTCAAATCTTGACTGACCCTGATCAGATGATACCAACCTTCAGGCAGGTCTGTCGCTCCCTGGGACAGCATTGCGCCCTGGAACCTGCCAGCTGCCCAAGTGCTCTCAGGTGTGTGTGTGTGTGGGGGGGAGGGGGTATGGGTTTGCTGGAGGGCCTGGGGTGTAGAGAGCTCAGGTTGAACCGGCACCCTCAGATCCTGCTCAGAGGCAGGCTCCTTGGAGCCAGGGGATTGTGGACGCAGAGTCTGGTGCATCTACCCTGCAGCTTCCTCTGGATGCAATAGGGGCAGGGCTCAGGATGACATACGCCCCCAGTCTCCATACAGCTCCTCACATCCCTCTCCATTCCCGCCAACCTCCCCCAGGCAGCTGGCCACACTTGGAAAAGTGGGCACAAAATACTGGCCCATTAGCATTCTCCAGTCCCAGCCCTGGCTGCTCTTTTCATCCCCGTTGCACTGCTGTAAGCGACTAACCAGGGGGAGGACAGTGGGCACTGCGGCTCAGTGTCACAAACAGCATATGGGCCTCCTGACCGTCAGCCCACTATGCTGACCGCCAGGCCAGGCAGCCCGATGGGCAAGCAGGGGCTTTGCTGCAGCAGCGCATACATGCCGCAGAGCCTTTGGCCCATCTGGTCTCTGATGCCCCAGAAGCAAGAGATGGCAGAGGCAGGGTGGCCTGGGGAGAGGGCACAGATTATGGGGGTCTCTTCCCAGCTGCCTGGTGTGACCTTGGGCAGATCACTTGCCCTCTATTTCCCCTGCTTCCCTTTGTCTGATTTGATGGTGAACTCTTTGGGGGAGGGATCTCACCACAGCAAGCTTCTCCTCATGTTCAGACTGGCGTTGTCCCATGCTCTGTCTCCCCCATCACCACTAGGCCCTGCCACACTAGGCTGTCTTTCCCCTGACATTGCTGTCCTTGACATCTGCTCTGAGCAAGGCGGGGTACAAGATGAAGGTGAAAATACTCGCACCTCCCTAAGTCCTGCCGGCACTGCATCCCCCCAGAAGGAGCTGACCATTAGAATTTTCACCAGGAGATCTCCAAGCACTTTATAAAGGAGGCCAGCACCATTTTACAGCTGGGGAAACTGAGGCACAGAGCAGTGAAGCAACTTGCCCAAGGTCACCCAGCAGCAGAGTTGAGACTAGACCCCCTATTCCTGAGACCAGAGCCAGTGCTCTATCCACTAGGCAACACTGCAGGTGGACTGTTACACCGGCTATCATACAGGGCTGTCCATGCACTCCCTCCCAGATCTCTGCTCCCCCGGGCCTACCTTCTTTCCTGACGGACAGTCAAGCTTCTTCCTGCCCTTCTCTTTCTGGGGCTCAGCTTTCCACAGATTCTTTCCAGGCTCTAGCCTCAGCCCCTGCGCTAGCTCCCCCCATTTCCTCTCTGTGGCTTACTCCTCATCCTCTGACTCAGGTGTCAGCTCATCCCTCATTAGGCCCAGCCTGGGAGCACTTGGACCTGCTTCATTTAAAGGGGCTAGCCAGCCTGCAACGTATGGGGGAGGGATAGCTCAGTGGTTTGAGCATTGGCTTGCTAAACTCAGGGTTGTGAGTTCAATCCTTGAGGGGGCTATTTAGAGATCTGGGGCAAAAATCTGTCTGGGGATTGGTCCTGCTTTGAGCAGGGGGTTGGACTAGATGACCTCCTGAGGTCTCTTCCAACCCTAATCTTCTATGATTCCCCCCCCTTAACTTTCAAGCTCAGTCATGCAACTCCAGTCCACTCACAGCATGGAGCGTCCAGAATCAAACCATGTTTGGAGGGTGTGAGTTTCTGATGTGCCCTGTGGGAGTGAGGGTTACCAGCATAGGTGCATGCCAGTGATTGTTAAAAAATAAAAAAGTAAAGCAACTTTGCCATGCTGGGGCAGGCAAGAGAAGGAGAGTCGGGGAAAGCTGAGATGATTACAAAGGATTAGAGGAAGCCAAAAGGAATAAAGGCCAGGGGATTAAGCACATTAAAGCAAAGCATTTGACTGTGGTTCAAAACCTTGGAGCTATGTGGTGCCTTGCACTTTGGAAAGCTCAGGTGCAGGGCTAACAATCAGTTTGGGCTGAAACAGCCTCTTGACCATGTGCAAAGCCAAGAGACATAGACGCTCTCTTCACATTGCAGGGGGGGGGGGGGGGGGGGGAGGGGGCTTACAAGAGATAAACACACAAGGCAGGAGCACTTGTTAGTCTGTTAGTCTTTAAGGTGCCACCAGACTCCTTGTTGTTTTTGTAGATACCGACTAACACGGCTACCCCCTGATACTTGACACAAGGCAGGGGCACCCAGAGATGGACACTTGATTTGCACACCCAGAGCCACTAGGTGGTGTCGCTCAACTCAAGGCACCAATCACATACGTAACCTTACATTATAGGACGGGTCCTTTGCTGGGCTCAAATTCTCTTTCCTGCACAGCCTGAAGCAGGCTCTGAAGACTGCCTCTTTGACAAAAGATCTAATAAATTTAGTGGAGGAAATTGTGATCTTGTGGTTACAGCAGCAGTCTTAGAGTCCTGGGTTCTGCTCCTTCCTCTGTACCTACACTACTGACCTGTAGTGTATCCATGATCAAGTCCCTTAAGTGCCCTATGACCCAGCTATGTGTTTGGACAAATGATAATGAGCGATTTCATGACAGTTTGCAAAGTGCCTTGAGACAGAAAGGGAAGTGGGGTCAGCAGCAACCATGGAGCAGAGATCGGAAAGGCACTACTGGAGAGGTTCCATTCCAAACGCCTCTGCAGGCATCCCAAACATCCATGGATTTTTACATGCCTCGCTGAGCACACTACCTGCTTTGGATGGGCACCAAACTCACATCTTCCTGACCCCAAAAGGATCACCCCTATAACCTGAACTGACAGAGAATCCCCAGGATCTGTAAGCAATATACTGTCTATGACACATAGTTGGGTGGTTCTGATTCCAGCCAGCAAAGGCATTGGAATGCAAACACACCCACATACACACATTTACAAGTTCCCTGGCTACTATAATAACAATGTTAATACTTAGGAAAGGTCACAGCTCACGAAAGGGATAGCTGGAATATTACATGATAAGTGTCATACGATTGAGTTTCATAGGGGTTGGATTCTGGGCTCTCCTACACCATCATCAGTTTGTACTTAAATAATACTTTTATCCCCAGCCCAATAACTCAGAAAGTACTTTTTTAATAAAAAAAGAATACAAGACAATAGCTCATTCCAATGACACTGAGAAGGGATGATATGTATACATAGGCTTGGCAGAATTCGATGTTTACTTTGCATAATTATGATGGATAATATCAATGTTTATTTTTAAGGTTTTTTTTATTTTATCTATTTAAATGTTCACAGTTGTGGGAAATTAAAAGGGAGGCCAGACTATAGGGGAATTAGACAATTATTTAACAGCAGTAGACACTGAGATTCAAAAAGGTAAAGCTTTATAACTGTTAAAACACAAATTGTCAACATCACATTTCAAAATACACCTCTACCCCTATATAACACTGTCCTCCGGAGCCAAAAAATCTTACCGTGTTATAGGTGAAACCGTGTTATAGCGAACTTGCTTTGATCCTCCGGAGTGCACAGCCCCGCCTCTCCAGAGCACTGCTTTACCGCGTTATATCCTAATTCGTGTTATATCGGGTCGCGTTATATCGGGGTGGAGGTGTATACATAATAAATATTCTTAAGTCAAACTCTAATAAGTTCTCAAGTAGCATTTTTCTTATATTGCCTACCTGTACATTTTGATTATTATTCAATGGAAATATCTTTAATCAGTTTGTGTGTATACAGTGAAATTAACATTTACCAATAAAAAAATCTAATCCTACCAAGCCTGTGTATAGCACCTTTGATCCAAAAGTAGAACAAACAACACCTGGTTAACATTTTCCATTTTATTTTTCATCAAAAAGGCAGTTTTTAAATAAAAATTTCACCCCCTAAATTGTTTATTTTTCTTGAGTGCAAACCAAAAGAGAAAAAAAAGTTGCGATTTTTCCTTTTTCTCCCCACTTTTATTTTCTATCCCCCCAATTTTTTATGGACAAAAGAAATGAGGAACCACCCCCCCAAAACCTGAAATATTTCTATTATAAATCCATGAAAGATTTGAAATAAACCAAGAATGGTTCCAATTCAAAACCTGCAGAATGAAACTGATTTTGAAATTTTTCCTAAAAAATTCTTTCCAACCAGCTGTCATGCTGATAATAAGAACTTTGTGTGCATTTTGTACCATTCATCTAAAGATCTCCAAGTACGTTATCAGCTGAGTTAGTAGAGGAATCACCAACACATATGGGAGTACAGGGACTGCCAGACTGGATCCAGGGGTCCATCTAGCTCAGTATACTGTCTCCCAAAATGGCCAGCACTAGAGACTTGTGAGGCAGGTGCAACAATCCCCACAGTTATGGGATAACCTGCCCCTGGGGGAAATTACTTCCTAGCTCTCATTAATTAAGGATTGATTTATGCCCAGAAGCAGGAGTGGGGCTGGCACTGTGGGGTTACAGGTTGCAATGGGGCTCAGGCTCGAGCCTGGCCTCTGAAACCTGGAGAGGAGGGAGGGTCTTGGAGCCTGGGCTCCAGCCCCAGGAACATCTCCACTGCTATTTTCAGCCCCGCAGCCTGAGCCTCGTAGCCCAGATCCACTGAGCCCGGCTCTGAGACTTGACACTGTGGATTTCTCTTTGCAGATGTCCCCCCCAGACTCCTCTGAGATGGCAGGGGAATTGAAGGAGGCAGAGTACAATCCTTCCTGCTGGGCTCTGGCCAGGATGCTGATGTAATGAGTATGAGTGCCTGATATTACCTTCCATTGGGAAATCCCAGGGACTTTTGCTCCCCTAATGTCCCAAGGCAAGCCCTTCTGTGCCTGGCCAGCATCAGGCATGGGCGTGAGCACTTCCAGCCCTGCGCGCCTGGCGCATGGCAGCAGCACCCAAGGATTAGTGCTGAGCTAAGGCAACTGGGCCGGAGCTATTTTTAGATATGCGCTCTTGGCTTTTTTTTATTTAAAAGGGGGACGAGGCTAAATGCGGCTAGAGCTGTGACCCAGCAGCAGCGGGGAGCTGGATTTAAATATAAAGTAGGATTTGGCTTTTTTACTTTACTGAAGCAGATTGTCAGTGTCTTAGCCCAGATGATCACTGACACAGAGAGAGCGAGAGTATGAATGAGATGGGGTGAGCGAGAGAGGGGGATGGGGGCAGGGGAGAAACCGGCCAGGAACACAATGCCTTAGGTCTCTTAGCGCCCCTGGAGAGGACCAAGGCCGCAGGAAGGAATGCTGCATGGGGATTACATAGCATGGATGCTCCTCCAGGGGCCGTAGCCAGGGAGCAAAGGGAGGAGGTGGGTGCCAGCTTTCCCCCCCGCCCCCACTGTACAAGGAGTGAAATCTGCACAGGATGCACAAGGTGCACTGATGCTGCTTGAAGCCCCACTCATTAATTCTCCCATGTGCGGAGATCCTCCCTGGAGTCCCTAAGCATGGCCCTGAGCAGGAGCTGTTTGTGCTGCCATGGCAGGGGTGGGGGGACACCATGAAGGGGCCTGCAGCAGGTCTGAGCAGGGATCCCTGGGGCTGAGGAGGGCTCTATGGCCTTTTGTGGCTCTGCTTCACTCCCTGCCCTGCACGGCTGTAGGCCCAAGAGGAGGAGGAGGTGGAGAAGGAGGTGGAGAAGGGGGAGACAGTCCATCCCTGAGTGCACTGGCCTCCCATCCTGGGGCTGCTGCTCTGAGGAGGTACCAGGGTTCTGGGAATGAAAGCATCAGACTCTGCAGCAGGGAGAAGGGCACTGAGCCAGCTCCCCAACCAAAACCGGAGTGAGATTTCTGTCTCCACCTGGACCATGCTGCGGGTGAAATTCCTAGGAGGCTCAGAATCTGAATTGGACTCTTGAGCCCACCTGGAACAGATGCCAGGTCTGCTACTGGCTTGTCCTCTTTGCTGACAGGTGACAGAGAGGCCATGCAGTGATCTCAGCCTGGAGATTTAAGGCAACAAACCAAGGGTTCCTGTTACTGTAAAAGATACCAGTGAACCAGGAGCCAGGAGCTGTGCTGGGCCTGCCGTCCTTTTAGACAGAATCCGAGCCCACACTGGCACTTTATTCCTTTAATTAAAAAACAGCTTTAAAGCTGATTGCACAGCGTAATATTACCAGTCAACCAGGCACAGGCGGGGCTGCTGTACCGTGGTCAGAGCTTAGCCACAGGATTCCTGGCGCGAAGGGAGAACCCACTGTCACAGTCTCCCTGCCCCGCTCCGGCTGGCGTCCCTAACACACTGCCAGGAGCTGATGGAGACCTGGCCATGTGTTATAGTCCAAGAAAAATTTCTGGCCTTCCATTAGCCAGATAGACACTGGATAGTTGTGCAAGAATTTCCTGCCCATGCAAGACACCAGTAAACACTGCTCCCGGTGCCCAGCGCTCAGCAAGTATGGCAATGAGGTATGTGTGAATTCACAGATGGATGCAAAGATCTGGCACTGTTTCCCTATAAGGACTACACACACTGTCAGTGTAGGCATAGTGTGGAGATCAGAGCCCCGACAGAGGCCAGCACCAGCTGCTGCAGAGAAAGAGGGTAGAACCTTGTAGTGGGATAATCAGCCCGCTTTGGTCTCATCCTGATTTCTAGTAAATCGGCTTAAGCTCTGAAGCACCAGGTTTTATCTTCCTTCCATAACTTCTCTTAGCCTCAACTCATTATCCATGTAAATAGCCAATCCCTCTCTGACTCCTGCTAAACTCAGTGAGCTCCCTGGTCTAATTATGCATTGTGTGAACATGTGTTTCCTTTCATCAGCTTTGAATCTGCCACCGTTTCATTTCATTGAATGCCACAGAGTGTGCCTGGGGGATGCCAGGAGTTGCTGCGCCCAGAACTGGGCGGAAGGTATGACCAGCACCACTGCCTCTGGGACGGGCAGAGGGCATCCCAACCATGCATGGAACGTGGCTGCAGCTGAACAGCCCAGGGTATGGGGTGGGAAGAAGTTGGGCACTCTCCTGTGCAGCTGTGAGCACAGACCCATCCCACAGGGGGTGGGGGTGATGTTGTTCCTGAGCGGAGTGTACCACCTGATCGGCAGGGGGAGGGTAGAAAATTATTACTACTGAATCTGTGATCCCAGAAGCGCCTAGCAGCCCCAAGTAAGTTCAGGGCCTTGTCGTGCTGGGCGCTGTACAGACACATAGTATGAAACGGCCCCAGCCTAGTGAGCCTACAATCTAATAGACAAGCACCCTTATTTTACAGATGGGGAGTTGAGATGCAGAGGGATTAGGTGACTTGCATCAGACAGGGATCTTGTAGCAGAGCGGGGAACTGAAGGGCTAGCTCTGGAATCCCTTAACCACAAGAACATCTTTCCTCTCTGGCTTTCACATCTCTAGAATTCTCCAGTGAGCCACAAACATCTCACCAATTTCTACCCCCACAGTTTGCAAATTCACTGTGCGACAATGGGGCAAAAGAGCAGCGCTTAGGGCACATCTATCTACACCTGTAGTTCTTGCTGTGCTTTAACACATGCTCATTGACTAGAACAACTACAAATTCAAGAACAGACGAGACCAAAATACTTGTAGCTAGTCACATTTAATCCTGGGTTGCAGCTTAGAGTTAAAGACAACAAATAGCAAATTCAGGGCTAAACACAACCAACATGTGTGTCCTGGAACAAGTATTTGCGCAGTGTTGACACTTGGTGTTATAAATATACCCCCAGAGTACAGCTTCATTTCGAGCTCTGACACGGATTCATTCTGCAGCCTTGCATCACTGTCTCTTGTCTCAGTGTCCGCACCTGCAAAATGGGGATGATGCTACCTGCCTGTCAGGCTGGGAGGCTTAGTTCACTTACGTTTCTGAGATCTTCAGGTAGAATTGCCAAGCATCACAATGGCTCATTCAGTGTCACCAGCACACTGAATTGTCTCTGAGATTTCTGAAGGCTTCATGCTGCTCGTACATGCTCACAAAAGCCTGCTTGGCATGAAACCCACTGTGTGGCTCAGCACACAGGTGTGAGTACGGATGTAAAGAAGAGAGGGGAACACACCCTTGTGAGCCCAGTACAATATTATTGTCTAGTATGCTGTTCCTACACTTCTCTCTGCACATGCAGCAGCAACAGCATGTTGAGAGGGGGAGGGGAAGGGGGGGTAATGGGGCGGGTGGGGGGGGAGGAATAGCACTCATGACATAACAAGATGTGCAATTATTTAGGCGAATAAAACCAACCCCAAACCCAAAAACCTGAAGAGCTTTGCTAGTGAGAGAATCACAATCAGAGTGAGAGAGAGATTCCAAGTAATTTGTGAAAAGCCCAGGCGCTGTAATTGCTAAAGCATAATATTGCGTCTCACCAAGAAAGTCCCGGCGTAACGAGTGCACTAAACCAGGCAACTTTCTGCTGATCCCTTGGCAAAGAGAAAAGCATTCCATCGTGAAATTAATCACTAAATTACTGCACATCTCAAAGTGCTACGGTAGGGAAAGGGCTAATGTGCTCATACCCAATTCCCACCCCTACCTCCAAACTCCTGCTTTCAGCATGAAATTAATCACCGATTTGCCATTTAGATCAAGCAGCATGCTAAACTGATCATGCGAAAACCCAAGAGCTTCCTGCCACATCTGGAAGGTATTTCAAAGTGCAGGTGGACTCGTGCTCTAGTTAGCAAGGTCATTTCATGGCTGTATTTCATGGACCATTAAAGGGAAGCTGCTGGGTGGAACAGACGTGGCTCTGGAAGGTTAGCCAAAGTTAGTGGGAAGAGTGTGGCCTAATGGCCAGAACAGGGGACTGGTAGCCCAGAGACTTAACGTTCTATTCCCAGCTCTCTATGTGATTGTGGGTAAGTTACTTCCTGGCTCAGTGCCTCAGTTTCCCTATCTGTAACATGCAGATGATGATACTTGGTAAAGTGCCTACAGATCAGTGGTTATATAAGTGCTAACTGGGTTATGTGGCGGAGAGCCATTCACTACCTGTCAAGTCTCAGAGCACGTCTGGAGCTGAGTGAGCACTGATGCCTTCAAGGACGCAGCTTGGTGGTGCTTGGTTTTTCGCTTTGAGAAATCCCTAGCATTGTTCATGAACTATTCAGCATCTGCCCTTCTGACTCCCTGTCTGGTGTGGTGACAATGTTAAGTAATAATTTTACAGTGCCTATCTGGGGCTTTGCCACTGTGCCACCTGGAACCTCATGGTAGCAGTGGGTCTTGAATTCAGATCTTCCTGCTACAAGCCATCAGGCACAAACCCCTTGAGTTAAAAGAAGATCTTCCTTAGAGGCCAGCAGTACAGTATCTATGATACAGAGTTGAGCAGTTCCAATCCTGTTCAGCAGAGGGCAGTATGCACATACTAATTAAGCCATTGTAGTCTTAAAGTGCATCTTTACAGCACCTTTCACCAATGATCAAAACCCACCTTGCAAACATTATTTCACTCAGTCTCCCAACCCTGCTCTGAAGTGCATAAATGATATTATCTCCATTTCATAGACAGGGAGACATAAGAACCAAGGTCAGTGGCAGACATGGGTAAAGAACCTAGGCACCCTGGTTTTCACTCCTGTGTTCTAAGCACAAGAAAAAAGAAAACTACAACACTGATCAGTTACCCTATTTTAAATATACAGGAATACGTTACGCATACCTATAAACTAGACAACTGGCATCACTGCAAAGAAGAATCATTGTAAAATCAACACCGCACTGCTGCACAGTGTGGAGGGCACTCAAATCCTGCCCAGCATTGCTCTGTCCGGATACAAAACCACTGGGATATTGCTCAGCGCTGCCGAAGTGAGATGCAAAAATACTTGAAAACAGCTCCAGAGGTTCCAAATGCAATAGCCCCATTCAAATAGAGCACAGCACCAGGCTGTCCAGGTCCAGGGACCAGAGAGGACTTAGAGACGACGCTGCACCGTCCGAAGGGGAAGTCACCCAGATACAGCCCAGCACTGCGCTGCCCAGACTGATCACCCTGATACTGCCCAGCACTGCACTGCCTGGATGGGAGATCACCCCAATACAGCCCAGCACTCTTCAAAGAGCAGGGCACTGGGTATCATTGTGGAACGGTCTGTCAAGTTTGGGGAAGTCAGCGGGACTCTGTTCTACAGAATTAGGCAGGACCCAATGCACAAGAGGCAAGCTAGGGAGCCTGGAGGCCCCGGTCAATTCCCAGCTGTGCCACCTATTTTCTGTGTGAGTTTGGGTAAGTCATGTCTCTCTCTGGGCCTCAGTTTCCCATCTGCGTCATGGGGTGATCACTCCCCCAGCTCTGAGGGCTGTGGGTGAAAAACACTGCCACATGCTGGCACACTGCATCAGACACTGCCCTGCCTTCGTCCTCATACCAGGACACCAGACTGCGTGCGTCTCTGACAATGTCCTGCCCCCACCACATTGCCTTAGTTATCAGGGTTCCCAGCAGCAGCACCAGGGAACAGTCCCCCATGCTGTCCAGCTGGGGCTGGGGGTGAAAAGCCCTACCAGGGGGCAACAACAAACTCTCCTGGACTCCCTTAGCTGTTCTCCGGTTAATCTCCCCAATTCCATTCCATTCAAGGATTACATTCAGGGCCGGCTCCAGGTACCAGCTTGCCAAGCAGGTGCTTGGGGCAGCCACTTCGGAGAGGGGCGACACGTCCAGCTGTTCGGCGGCAATTCGGTAGACGGTCCCTCACTCCTGCTTGGAGCGAAGGACCTCCCGCCGAATTGCCGCCCCAGATCGCGATCGCGGCTTTTTGTTTGTTTGGCTGCTTGGGGCGGCCAAAACCCTGGAGCCGGCCCTGATTACATTTAAAAGGCCCTGAAGGCGCTATGGCAGAGATTCCGATTGGGAGCCACAGGGAAGCTCAGCTTCCACGTAGGACTGTGGTCAGGCAGCTTGGCACACCGCAGGGCACTGGGACGGTGGATTTCTGTTTGGAGGGAATTCAGGGCTCGTGAGAGGGAGGGACTGAGAACGCTAGCACAGACCAGAGCCAGGCAGAGGCTCACAGGCCAGAGCTGTGCACTTCCACATGTAGATCTGCCAATGCACCTCGGGCAATAGATCACTGCACACCCCCTGTTCCAGCCCTGGGCTCCCCACTCAGCTCTGTCAATGCACCTAGAGCCTGACCTCGTGCACCCCCTGCTATTGCAGCCCTGGGCTCCCCACAGCTGTGTCCATGCAGCCCAGTCCTGACCCACAGCGCATTCTGCTGCTCTACTTTTGGACCCCCCCATAGCTGTCCCAATGCACCACCATCCTGACCAGCAGATCTGTCCCCCACTTCACTTTGCCAAAGTCCCTGCATCCTGACCCAGCTAGACCCAAAGCCCACACCCAAACCATGGGAGATGCACTTAGGGTCAAGTGCTCCTGCTGCTTATCCCTCCCTTCCATTACTTATACAGCAGTCAACAGACCTTCAGCTACAGGTCCAGCTCCAGCTTTGGGAAATGGGGTGAGGAGGAGCTGGGCATTGATGACTGCTCCTGAGGCAGGAGCAATGCACTGGGGTGCTGGGGCAGTGTGAGGCTGAGCAGCATAATGCCGCAGTACATGATTCCCGCAACCAGACTGACCCAGCTGCACTGACCAGTGTATGTGCCACAGCCCTTTCGCACCCCTTTGGGGAATCTAGTGTCATGGGCATCACCAAGCCTCCCTTCTCCTCCTACCCCGAGGCTGCCATCCTCCTGCGGGATATGAGGAACTCCCCTTGAAGCTAATGTGTGTGTGGGTCTTATACTGTGAGGGGCCCAGGTACAATTTCTGCCTGACCCTACCGCCCTGAAGCATGAGAGCTGCTTCCCCTCGGGTTAGCACAGAAAACACCCAACATCAGGGGCCATCAGATTTTCCAGTCTCAGTGGCTGCCTCTCTATAAACACAGTGTAATGTGTTTAATTGCCTCTACAATACCTTCCCGTTGCCGCTGTATCCTACAGCCTCTCCGGGTGGCGCTCTGTCCCCCGCAGTGGTGGCAGGGCCATAAACAGAGGCTGATGAAGCTGCTATAGCCTTGCCTAACAGAGCTGGGTCTTTTCAGTCAGGCAGTAGAGGTCATGCTCTTAGATCCAGAGGTCCCAGTTCAATCCTCATTGCTGCCATCCAGCCAGGGCCTGGCATAACACTGCTACATGGAGCCCTCTGGCTCACCCACGGCTTGACATGGTGGAAGGGAGGTGCTGAGCAGCTTTCACTGCACATGGCCAGTTCTGGGCTTCTCAGCCCAACCCCAGTGATAGGGCAGTTCACCCCTTAATCCGTGCAGGGAACATGCATGGCAAAGGAGGGAGGCTCTGACCTTCCCTGGTTTGATTTACTCGCCAGGGGGCAGGAAGAAGGACCCTTCCGGGCCCTTGCCTCCCCATCATGGGTTCAGAACGGACTCGTCTCTCCTGCTCTGGGCAGAGCCGGCTCCAGCTTTTTTGCTGCCCCAAGTGGCGAAGGGGGAAAAAAAAAAATAAAGCCGTGATCGGCGGCACTTCGGTGGCAGCTCTACTGTGCCGCTTCATTCTTCGGCGGCAATTCAGCGGCCGGTCCTTCCCCCCAAGAGGGACTGAGGGACCCGCTGCCGAATTGCCGCCTAAGACCCGGACATGCCAGCCCCCTCCATTGGCTGCCCCAAGCACCTGCTTCCTGCGCTGGTGCCTGGAGACAGCCCTGGCTCTGGGAGCCCTGTTCTCGTGTGTGTGAGCATGAGAGAGGATGTGATTGGAATGGAGGATGGAAGGTGCTTCCCCTTCCCTTGATCACTGCAGCATCCCTTTACATCCCTTCCCTTTACAACCAGACTTGCCTTTACCCTGGCTGAGAGGCTCAGTGATCAGCTCAGCCAAGCCTGCGCCCACCCCACCCTTTAGCGGCTCCCATCTTGTCTGGCCATGGTTACAGATGCTGCTTTCGCCAGTGTGCAAACGGCAGTGAGGTCCCCAGAGGGTGCCTGGCTCTGCTCAGCAGGGCACTCTTCCCTTGGCTTAGGGGACCAGCCAGCCGAGGGAGCGGGAGCAGTCACAGGAACGGCAGGAAGTAGCTGGCAGGGACTGAAGCAGTGGCTAAGCCCCTGACCTATGGCCAGGATTTCACTCCAGCTACGAACACCAAGGAGGCCAGATGGTCCAAAAGCTCCAGGAGCAGAAGGAACAGCTAGCCCAGATCAGACCCGGGCTGATCTAGTCCAGTGTTCTGTCTCTGACAGTAGCTGCTTCAGAGGAATGTGCAAGAGCCCCACAGTAGTAGATGTGGGATAATCTGCCCCCCCATATTAGATCTCCTCTGATCTCTAATAGTGAGAGATTGGCTTATGTCCAGGGCCATGAGGTTTAATATCTCTGCCAGAATTTTTATCATTAAGGTTGATAATTCTGGATGGTCTTGATCATAGAATCATCATAGAATAGCCATGGAACGCTCCAGTCTGCTTTGAATCTTGTTAAATTCTTGGCCTCATGACTTCCTGTGGCAGTAAGTTCCACAGTCGAATCACACTTTGCGTGCAAAAGTATTCTTTTCATTGTTATCCTGGACTTTGGTGGCCAGGAAGCTGTGACCCAGCCTGATTTCATTTCTCAAAGGTGAAGGAAGGTTTTAATCTTAGGAGCCTTCAATTACTGGTATTGTGAGAGCCATCTTGTCATAAATTCCACCCCACCCACCAGCCTTTCCCCACCTTAACTCATCTCCTTTATGGACTAAAGAATCCTATCCATTACAAGGGCAATTTATAAATCAGTGCTACCTCCTCAGCCGCAACAGGGCATTCAGTCCAGGTCTCTTCCCCTTTGAGATCACACAGTGGAAATAAAGTTCCAGAGAAGGGCAGCAAGCACAAGGAGGGGCAACCCCATTGACCATATCAGTCATTGAGTCATTTGTCTTCTCAATACCCCTGTTGTTGTTTCCACGGGGCACTGAGACACAGAAATTTAGTCATTCATCCAACTTACACAGAAAAGGTAGGGCAGAACTGGGAGTTAAACACACATCTTGTGGTTCCCAGTCCAGACCATCCTTCCTCCCATTTGCGAGCTGAAGGCTAGGATCTGCTAGAAGTGTATAAAAATAGCCCAGGCGGCCAGCTGGGGTCCTTTGTATACCAAATCCCCTGATTATGTTACACATCCCCTAACACAAACACCAGGAAAGTAAAGGGCAAAGTCCTGCTCCCCCTGAGGTCAATGGGAGCTTTAGCATTGTCCTCAATAGGGGCAGGTCTTATCCCTTAATACGGCCTAAAGGGAATGGTTCTGTGTAAGCAGCTGTCCTCTCCTGAATGACTGAGACCTGGGCAAGGCCCCTCCCCCCAGATGATCCGTGCATCTGTACCAGGCAAGAATGTGGATGATGAAAAGTCCATTCAGAGGCGTTCTGCTCACCCTTGACATCCTGGGCAGGGGTCTCCATAGTGGATCACGTGGGTGTTACCTCCACAAACAGGGGCATGGTCATTGCACGGCCTGGATTCATACAGCCAAAAAACAGCACATGGTGGGGAGCAGCAGGCTCTGCTTCCCAGTATAAGGCAGTAGCCAGCAGCGGGCAGCCATGTGGGTGCCACAGAGTGCGGCTAAGAATTGACTCCCAATACCCCATTGTGTTTCAGCACTTTTGCAAAAGAGTGAAGCCCTTTTATGTCTCAGAGTAGGTCCCATGGGATTCACCTCTGGAACTCCCTGCCACAAGATAATGTTGATGCAAATAGTCGACTGAGCTTTGTTTTAAAGGATCTGATGCTTATTAGAATACGCTCTACTGTCACACTAGCAAAGATAGGGGCTGTCACTTCTCATACTTAAGAGCATGGCTCAATCACTAGGAGAAGTTAGAAGAGAATTCCTCTAGAGTATGGGACTGCCGAACTAGACAAATGCTTGATTGGTAGAGAGGGTGTCTGCCTCTGAATCTATAGCCAAAGGCCATTCTCCAAGACAATGAGCCAGACTCAGTGGACCATTGAGCTGCTCTACCATGCTAAGTCAGATGTTCCTGTGCACTCTTATAGCAAATGGGGCCATCCTGCTAGCCACTTCTGCTACCTTTCCCTGGACCTTTTCAATGTTAACAAGCTCTCCTTCAGGAGGGAAGATGATGCAGGCAGCTGTTCTGCAGCTAAGGAGAAGCTGTTGGTTTCTGTAATGACTATTTCCTGAACTAGTGGACAGAATGTTGTGCAATTTTTAATTAAGCAATCTTCTTTTTCGTAAATTCTTGCCAAAAGTTCAAAATTTGATGTCCCCCCACCACACGCACCAAAATTTTGGTGTTTTCACTCATCAAGTTTTGCTTTTTCCCCCTTTCTCTCCATTTTTTCCTTTTTCTGCCATTTTCAATGGCAAAACATTTAGTTTGACATGAAACAAGGGTTTTCAACTTTCTGAGTCACTGAGAATTCAACTACCACAATACAAATAAATAACAGTGTCGTCAGCAAAATACTCCAGCCACTCATTGGCCACCTGCCCTTTGGCAAGTCCTGTAACCCACAGTTTGCTTATTTTTAGGTTTTTAATCAAGGTTTTATTGTCTGCTTCTCAAATCTGCTTGGGCTTTAGTCACAAGCCCACTGGAGCCACAATTTCCCCCGACAACCCATGCTGGTTTGCCTCTATTAGGCTGTGCAGTACTCGTCCCAATGGATTGCTACCGTCACATCTTTCTTCACAGTTGTCACTTAACCCAGTGATTTCTTGGCTAACATTTTCAAAATCTGGCTGCCTAAAGATGGACAGCTAACTCCTCAGTAAGAAGCCGCCTTGTGATAAATAAGGGGGGAGCGCTCCATTTTATGGACACCCAGCCAGCCAGTTAGCTATAAAATCCCTCATAGTAGCGGTTCTTTACTTGCTTTACCTGTAAAGGGTTAAAAAGTCCATAGGTAAAAGGAAGGGAGTGGACACCTGATGAAAAGAGCCAATGGGAAGGCTAGAACTTTAAAATTGGGGAAAAAATTCCCCTTTGTTTGTCTGTGTTGTCCTCCCAGAGAGCAGAGACAGGACTGGAACTATGCTGTAAGAGCTTGGGCCAGGTAAGAAAAATCATCAGATCATACCTATGAACTACTCATTTGGAACCCCAGATATGCAAGTAGTTCAGGAAATGTCTAGGAATTTTGGACTCCTCTGTGCTAACCCCAGGTGCTTTTGTTTTGCTTGTAACCTGTAAGCTGGACCTCAAGAAAGCCAAAGCTTCTTAATTTTTGTATTTGCTCTTTTTAAATCTAGCAATAGCCTGAGTTTTTAGATGTATTTTTTCTCTCTCTCTCTTTTTTTTTAAATAAAGTTTACCTTTTTTAAGAACAGGATTGGAGTTGTGTGTCTTAAGAGGTTGTTTGCACGTGTTGTCTAATTAGCTGGTGTCAACAGCTGATTTTCTTTGTTTTCTTTCTCAGCTCTTCCCCTGAGGGGGCAGGGCGGTGAAAGGGCTTGAGGGCACCCCACAGGAAGGAATTCCCAAGTACGCCTTCCTGGGTTCTCAAAGGGGTTTTTACACTTTGGTGGTGGGAAGCTGTAGCCTTGAGAGTTTAATACAAGCCTGGAGTGGCCAGTATTAATTTTTAGAATCCTTTCAGGCCCTCACCTTCTGCACTCAAAGTGCCAGAAGGGAGAATGAACCTTCACCTGGTGGCAGAGCGGTGGGATCATTTTGAACCAGAAGCACAGACCTCAGCATTTTAAAAGGACATATTTTTCCTTTTGGCAGCCTGCAAAGCCAGGGAGTTTTCTCTTTTCTTTCTTTTCTTTTTTTGCTTCCTGAGGGGGAACAGGCACAAAAAGGGTTCAGCCTAAAAAGCCAGGGAGTCCAACAAGCAATTTATTTTTTTTCTAGCTTCGTGGCAATGAAATAGCTAGGCTAGAGTAGGGCAGCCCTGTGCATGAGGTTGTGGTCGGGCACCGAAACCTTAGAGCAACCAATCTTCCCAAAGCGGCACACCACGGAGAAGACAGACCCAGATCAAGCCCAGACATCCAGCTCCATGACAGAAATGCAGGGAGGGGATGGGAGGACCGGAGACTTCCCAGGAGAGAAGGGTCAGCGCTCCCCCACCCGAATTCCAGGGCCAAGATGGAGGGATGTCCTTAACCCAGGCCAAGTTCTAACTGCGGAAGACAGGAATTTCTTCCTAGAGATGAAGCGGAGGAGAAGCACTTGGAGGAGGAAGCAGAGGAGAGGAGAGAGGCAAAGAGCTTTGAGATGAAGCGCTTGAGGCGGAAATGGAGCTGAAGCGCTTAGAGCTGGAAAAGGTTAAGCTGGATCAATCAGGTAGCCCTAACAGTCCTTCTCCAGGTACTACTCCCCATTCCAAGAAATTCCCCACATACAAGGTAGGCGATGATACAGAGGCCTTCTTAGAAAATTTTAAAAGAGCTTGCCTTGGGTACAATCTCCCTCCAGACTAGTATATGGTGAAGCTGGGGCCACAACTCAGTGGACCCTTAGCAGAGGTGGCAGCTGAACTGCCTAAAGAACACATGAACAAGTACAAGCTTTTTAAACAGGCCAGAATTAGGATGGGGCTAACACCCGAGCATGCCCATCAGCGGTTCAGAGTCCTAAGGTGGAAACCAGACGTGGCATTTTCCCGACACGCCTACCACATTGTAAAAAATTGGGATGCCTGAATATCAGGAGCAGATGTTAAGTCTCTGGAAGATCTGTCTCTCCTAATACAAATGGAGCAGTTCTTAGAGGGTGTTCCTGAGGAAATAGAAAGGTACATCCTAGATGGGAAGCCTAAAACTGTAATTGAAGTGGGAGAGAATGGAGCCAAATGGGTGGAGGTGGCGGAGAAGAAGAAAGCTAGTAGCAGTCGGTGGGGATACCAGAAGAGGCAACCCAAGATGACACCCCACCATCGGAGTCAGCCCAAGGCCTCACCTTGCAAGGAGGAGCCCTCCACACAGCCAGGGAGACCCCAGATCCCCTTTCGTCCCACCATACCACTCTCCAACCAGCCACCTCACCCCAGCCCATAGTCAGCTGGGCGATGCTTTAAATGTAATGAGCTGGGGCACGTGAAGACCAAGTGCCCCAAGAGCACCAGACGACTGCAACTCATCACCCCAGGGTCCCAACAAGAGCCTTGAGGCCCAGATGCCTTGCAAATACTCCCAGAGTGAAGGGAAACTGAGTGTGGGCGGGAAGAAGATTACTGCATGGAGAGACACTAGAGCACAGGTGTCAGCTATCCACCAATCCCTGGTGGACTCCAAATTCATCAACCCAGAGGCCCAAGTGATGGTGCAACCCTTTAAGACCAACTCTTTTAACTTGGTTACAGCCAAGTTGCCTGTCCAGTACAAGGGCTGGTCAGGAATATGGACTTTTGCAGTCTACGACAATTATCTCATTCCCATGCTGCTGGGAGAAGACTTAGCCAACCATGTAAGGCTAACAGAAAGGGTGGGGATGGTCACCTGCAGCCAGGCTAAACAGGCCTCCACACTTAACTCCATTCCTGAGCCTCCTCCAAGGACTCAGTCTGTGTCCTCTGATACCAAAGGGTGGGGGACCCAGCCAGAGGTGGTGGAACCAGACCCCAGACCAAAGTCTATGGCAGCGGTTGTAGAGCCAGGTCCTGGGACCCAGGCAAAACCAGCCCAAGGATCAGAACTGGCGGAGCAGTCAGCACCAGAGCCCCTGCTTGCAACCCCACCAGAGTTAGGGGAGCCAGCACCAAAGGGTGCCACAGAGCCTGCACCTGTAGCAGCAGCAGCAAAACCATCACAAGAAGCTCAACTGGAGCCTGAAATACAACCTAGTGCACCAGTGGAAAGCGGTTCACAATCGACAGAGACATTCCCATCACCTGCATCGCTTCCAGTGGGACTGTAGCAATGTGGGACTCACCCCTGCGGCTCCTCCTGCTGGTCATCTCAGGAATTAGCTTGTTTCCAGACTTGGAGTGCCCTCTGCAGGCTGGTGTCCCACTGCCGCTAGGCCCTCATGTCCCTCCCTAGACTCCGGTGCCCAGTTATCTGGGGTGCTACCCCCTGGCAGTAACTCCTCACTCTCAGGGTCTTCCCTCCCCAGGGAACCCCCACCCACCATCCCCACCTCACCTCAGTATAAGGCTATTGCCAGTCATCATCTAGCCCCTACGCCCTGGCGCAGACTGCAGTATCAGCCTACTCATCACCAGCAAGGTTGAGTTTGGACCTGATGCCTTTGCCTACCCCTGGGCTGCCCTTTGCAACCCCCAGTACCTATTTGCCTTATGCTAGGCCACAATCTGGGGCTTTCCAGGCTGGAGCTCCCCGGCTCCTCTGCCTTTCCCCAGCCCTGCTCCACTCAGGTAGCCTGTCTTTAGCTCTCTGCAGCCAGGCCCATCTCCCTCTACAACTAGAGAGAGACTGCTGAGCTCCTGCTCCCAGCCTCTTATATAGGTCCAGCTGAGGCCTGATTAGGGCGTGGTCCAGCTGTGGCTGCTTCCCCAATCAGCCTAGTAGCTTTTTCCCCTGCCACAGCCCTCTCCCAGGACTGTCTTTAAACCCCTCAGGGCAGGAGCGGGTGACCACCCTGCTACAGGGACCAAGCCCAAGTCCACAACCCAGCAAGGAACTAATGTCTCTAGTATCAAGGGAGAAGTTCCAGGCAGAGCAGGAAGTGGATGAAAGGCTCCAGGGAGCTTGGATGGCAGAATGGAGTGACCCACCGCCTCTCAGCTCTTCCAAGAGGTCCAGGTTTGTTGTAGAAGGAGGGCTCTTATACAAAGAAACCCTTTCAGGTATGTACAAAGAGGACTGGCAACCTCAGAGACTGTTGGTAGTTCCAACTAAGTATAGGGAAAAGCAATTGAGCTTAGCCCACGATCACCCTAGTGGCCATGCTGGGGTGAACAGGACCAAGGACCATTTGGGGAAGTCATTCCACTGGGAGGGAATGGGCAAGGATGTTTCTACCTATGTCTGGTCTTGTGAGGTGTGCCAGTGGGTGGGAAAGCCCCAAGACCAGGTCAAGGACCCTGTCTAGCCACTCCCCATAACTGAGGTTCCATTTCAGCATGTAGATATCGATATTCTGGGTCCTTTCCCTAAGAAGACAGCAAGAGGAAAGCAGTACATACTGACTTTCATGGATTTTGCCACCCGATGGGCAGAAACAGTAGCTCTAAGCAACACCAGGGCTAAAAGCGTGAGTTAAGGAGCAATTACAGTTGGTGAAGCAGCAATGGGAGAGGGTTACATCTTCTCCTGGAACTAACATTTTGGATTTTGTAACCAACCTGCAAAACACCCTCAAAGACTCTCTAGCTCTTGCTTGAGAAAACTTACAGGATGCTCAACAAGAACAAAAGGCCTGGTATGATAAACATGCCAGAGAGCGTTCCTTCAGAGTAGGTGACCAAGTCATGGTCCTGAAAGTGCTCCAGGCCAATAATATGGAATTTATGGTCCGAGAGTGCCTGGGAACCGTTAATTACCTCATAGCGTTCCCAGACCCTATCCTAAAACCTAAAGTATACCATGTTTATTCTCTAAAGCCCTTTTATTCCTGAGAAATCAAGGTTCTCCAGTTTACAGCCCAGGAGAGAGATGACTCTGAGTGGCCTGAAGGAGTCTACTTTGAAGAAAAAAGCAACAGTGGCGCAGAAGAGGTGAGCCTTTCCATAACCCTTGGGTGTAAGCAGTGATAGCAAATCCAGGAGCTGTGCACCAGCTTCGCGCCAGTGTTTTCAGCTACCCCAGGATGGACAGAATGGGTGTACCACTCCATTGACACAGGTGATGATTGCCCAATTAGAGTCTAACCCTACCAGATGGCTCCTCAAGCCAAAATTGTGATAGAAAGGGAGATCAAGGACGTGTTACAGATGGGTATAATCTACCCCTCTGAGAGTGCATGGGCCTCTCCAGTGGTTCTGGTTGCCATACCAGATGGGGAAAGCAGCATGGACTACCATAAGCTAAATGCTGTAACTCACCCAGAAAACTATCCAATGGCATGCACAGATGAGCTATTGGAGAAACTGGGACCTTAGACTTAACAAAGGGGTACTGGCAAGTGCCACTAGATGACCCAGCCAAGGAAAGGTCAGCCTTCCACACCCATGTAGGGCTGTATGAATTTAATGTGCTCCCTTTCGGATGGCAAAATGCACCTGCCACCTTCCAGAGATTGGTAGATAACCTTCTGGCTGGATTTGGGGAATCTGCAGTTGCCTACCTTGACAATGTAGCTATAAACACCTCCAAGCTGCCTTCTAGCACATAAGGGAGGCAGGATTAACTGTTAAGGCCAAGAAATGTCAAATAGGCCTAAACAGGGTTCAGTACCTTGAACACCAGGTGGGTCAAGGAACTATCAACAGGCTAAAGTAAATGCTATCCAAAATTGGCCTGTCCCTATGTCAAAGAAGCAGGTCTGTAGGGACGCATAGCTCCCGAATCGTCAGCCCACGGGTGCGGCACACTGTGCCCGTGGCTACGAGGCCGGAGCGGCCTTCACCCCAGCGTCTGTGTTTGGGAAACTTATTGGCTGACCTGATTTTCACCCTCGCTGCTTGCTTTCACGGGCACAAGATATGGGTTTGTTATCTCATTTGTTGTATACTGTACGCTCCTCCTATGTGCAACAATTCAACCACTTAGAAGTGTTGTAAACAGGGAAGTAGAAAGAATAAAAACCCCAGGAAAAATTCCCTGGGAGGCTTTTTGGCTACCACGACCTGGCGTTCTGTCTCCTTTCCTCTTTCGTCGCCACATCTGGTGACCCCTACATGATAACCCCCTGCTCACCGGCTGGATACGCCGAGTGCACCCCCGCGGCCGTTTGCCGCCCCTGATTCGTGAGTATGGGGGGGGGGACTTTCCAGTGCCCAGAAGGAGCACGCAAGGGAGTTACAAAAGATTATACGGCAATGATCATGTGTCGTTGTCTCGGTCGCTCATATTGAGGACCGTCTAAGGGAGATAGATCGCCAGTGCCCCTGGTATCCGGACTGCGGGTCGTTACGGCTTCTTGATTGGATACGGATTGGGACCACCTTGTATAGTGAACCCTGTGCCCCGGTCCAGCACCTGCTGCTCTGGCAGCGTTGCAAGGAGGAGCTGGAGGGGGTCGGCCCCGACGGTCCCAAGCCGGTTTCCCTTTTGCCCCCAGGTGATGGGCTGCCCCCCTCCTACCCGCAGCTGACCCTCCCTGCGCCGCCGCCCGCGGCGGCACCCCCGTGCCCACCGGTCGGGCGGGGGGGCGCTGTCGCCGCGGCAGTGCGGCGAGCGCGCGAGGCCGGTCTCTTGACCGACGAGGAATCCAGCTGTGGGTTCGAGGCATTTCCCGTCTCTTGGCGGGATGATGGAAATGGGGGGCAGATCGTGGACTGGGAGGCTCTCCCCTACTCGGTTCTGCGCGAGCTCCGCAAGGCAGTTCGTGAGACCGGGGTGCGGTCCACTTTCACCCTGGGGATCTTGGAAGGTGTGTCAAACGGTTATCACTTGCTCCCCCAAGATTGGAAAGACATGTGTCGCATGGTGCTGTCTCCCGCGCAATATGTTGTGTGGGATAGCGAGTATCAGCGAGAGGCGCTTGCGGCGGCAGCACAGGGTGGGGGGGCCTATCTCGCTGAGCAGTTAAATGGCGCGGGGCAGTTTTCGGGCATCTCCGAGCAGGCGGTGGGCACGCCCCGAGCAGCTTATCCCATCATTGGCCAGTGTGTCCATCGGGCGTTTCGCAGGGTCCCCGCTGCGGGCGAGTCCTCTAAGTCCTTCGCGGTTACTCGGCAAGGTGCCGCCGAACCGTTCCACCAGTTTATTGACCGCCTCCAAGAGGCAGTCCAGAGGCAGATTGATAACCCGGAGGCCCAGACTGAACTAATGCAAAAATTGGCTTACGAAAATGCCAATGCAGATTGCTGCCGTGCCATGCAGGCAGTGGTCGGGCGCCCGGGGTATACCCTGGCAGAATTGCTGCAGGCGTGTGCGGACGTAGGCACCCAAACCCATCAAATGGCCCTACTGGCAGCTGCCCTGCACAAGGGGCAGAAGCCTCAGGGGAACTGCTTTAACTGCCAAAAGCCCGGGCATTGTGGGGGGGGGGGCCGGGCCCCGGGGGGGGGGGGGGGGGCATGTAAAAACAAACCCAAACCCCGAACAGACCAGAGGCCCCGCACGCTGTGTCCAAAATGCAAAAAGGGCTACCATTGGGCTGCGCAGTGTCGCTCAGCCGGGGGTGACAACCGGGCTTTAACTGCCAGCCAAGACAACCCCCCGGGAAACTAGTAGTCGGGCCTGCGACCAGCCCGAGGCCCAAGGCCGCGCCCCTCTCCGTGCACGACGTCCCCGCTGCCACAAGGGGCAGTGCGGGGATTGACCTTGTTAATCAGGAAAATATGGATATAACTCTCCCCGGGGAGGTCCTCCTCATGCCGTCCCAGATCCAGGGCCCGCTGCCGGAGGGCATGGTGGGCCTTGTCCTACCCCGCTCGTCCGCCAGCAAGCAGGGCCTGTTTGTGGTGCCTGGGGTGGTGGATTCGGACTATGGTGGAGTTATCCATGTTCAACTGTGGAGTCATCTCCCGAAACAGCTGTTTCAGGGAGATGCCTGGCCGCAACTCATACTTGTGCCCTACTCCCTTCCGGCAGGGGGAAGAAACGTTCCCCGAACCGGAGGCTTCGGGTCCACCGGCCAGCGCACTGTTCACCCGCAGGTGGCAGCGGTTGTTAAAGATATTGGATCACCCCAACCCAAACGCATTTATTGCCTCAACGATCAGCCGTTCGAGGGTGTTATCGACTCTGGGGCAGACGTCATCGTCATCGCCGCCGCGCAGTGGCCCGCCCATTGGCCCACAGAGCAGGCTCCGGCGGTTTGGGGTGTGGGCGGGGCGCAGGACTCGCAACGGAGTGCCCGATGGTTGGAGGTTAGGGCGCCCCAGGGCACCTGCCGCGCCCGTATCCGGCCTATCATTCTCCCCGTCCACCTCAACCTGTGGGGCCGTGATTTATTAACACAGTTCACTGCCACCATCCATATTGATGATTAGGCGTACGGCCCTCCCCCTCCGTTGGCCCACTGACGAGCCTGTATGGGTTGCGCAGTGGCCGCTTCCTCTGGAAAAGCTGGAGGCCCTCCAGCATTTGGTCAGTGACCAGCTACGGGCAGGGCATTTGGAGGAGTCCACTAGCCCCTTTAATACCCCCGTGTTTGTAATTAAAAAGATATCTGGCAAGTGGCGCCTCCTGCAGGATCTTCGCGCCATTAATAAAATTATACAGCCTATGGGTCCCCTGCAGTGTGGTACCCCCAATCCCAACCTTAACCCCTGTGATTACCGATTATTTGTAATAGATTTAAAAGATTGTTTTTTTTACCATCCCCCTACACCCTGAGGACCGGGCGCGTTTTGCCTTTACCGTTCCAGTCTTAAATTATTCCCAGCCCACTCCACGCTATCAGTGGAATGTGCTCCCTCAGGGCATGTTGAACAGCCCCACCTTGTGTCAATATTTTGTTGCGCAAGCCTTACGGCCGTTTCGCACAGCACACCCAGATGCTTTAATCTACCACTATATGGATGATATCCTGGTGGCTCACCCCATACTTCCTGATAACTGGCTGGATGAACTGCGCCACCAGCTTGCAATGTTTGGTTTAGTTATTGTGCCGGACAAGGTCCAGCATCAGCCGCCCTTTTTGTATCTTGGTCACCGTATGCTCCAGTCATATGCCCGCCCAGTTTGTCCCGAGCTGGTGTTGCCCGACCCTCTTACGTTCGGACAGCTCCAACAGTTATTAGGGTCCCTCAATTGGATTCGCCCTTTTTGCCCTCTGACTACCTCCATGCTATCCCCTCTTTTTTCTGGCCTTCGGCAGGGGATATCATTTCCGTTTCCCAGGAACAGCGCCAGGCGATCGCCCTCATTAACCGGACCCTGGCCCAAGTGTGGGTCGACCGCCGAGAAAGGGAACAGCCCCTTTTTGCCATTTTGCTTCCCACACTTTCACAACCGACAGCTGTCCTCGCCCAGGAGGGGGCGGCAGCGCATCTCCATCTAATTGAATGGATTTATTTGACCCACTCCCCTCCGCATACTATTCAGACATTCCCTCAACAGGCCGCCGAGCTGATTTTCAAAGTGCGGGAACGGTCCCGCACCCTCTTGGGTTGCGACCCCGCTGCCATTATTGTCCCCATCCCGGCTAAAGACTGGGAATGCGCTGTCTCTTGCAGTGCCACCCTCCAGTTGTCTCTTGCTGACTATGTCGGGGAAATTAAATATCACATTCCCCCTAACCCCCGTCTCTCGCTCTTGCAACAACGTTGCCTCAACCTCCAATCGTCTTTGTCCACCGTCCCCATTGAGGATGCACTTACCCTCTTTACGGACGGCGGCCCAACGCGAGGTGCGGTCAGCTGGCAGGAGCAGGGCACTTGGCAAGTCCGCTTTACCCTACCTCAGCGTTCTCCCCAGCGTGCAGAGCTGGCCGCTGTCATCCTGGCCTGCCGATGCTTCCAGGATGACCCTTTTAATCTTATTACTGATAGTCTTTATGTTACTAATGTTTTTAAGTCTCTTCCAGGTTCCTATGTGTCGCCCTCCTGTGATGACAATCTGTTGGCCCTTTTTCTCACCCTGCAACAGCTTCTTTCCTCCCGCTCTAGTCCACTGTTCGTGGCACATATTCGCAGTCACACCACACTACCGGGCCTATTGACAGAGGGTAACGCGGTGGCCGACCAGGCGGTCAAATCGGTGGCCTCGATTTTTTCCTCCCCAGTCGAAAGCCACGCCTTCTTCCATCAGTCCGCCAAGGCCCTTGCCAAGCAGTTCACTCTCCCATTGCATCAGGCGCAGGCCATTGTTCGCCAGTGTGACCTTTGCGCTTCTCTCTCCAATAGCCCGGAGGTGGGGGTTAACCCTCGCGGCACTTTGGCCAATCAGCTTTGGCAAATGGATGTTACACACTTTCCTCCTTTTGCCCCCTGGCAGTATCTTCACGTGTGTGTAGATACCTTTTCCCATTATGTATGGGTCACCCCCCAGAAGGGTGAGGCCTCTCGTCATGTTATTAATCACATGATTCGCGCCATGGCAATCATGGGTCACCCATCCCATCTTAAGACCGACAACGGCCCCGCCTACTGTAGCTCGGCCTTTGCCTCCTTCTGTACCACGTGGGACGTTGTCCACACGTTTGGTATCCTGTATAACCCCACAGGCCAGGCCATTGTGGAACGGGCCAACCGTGCGCTCAAACAGGCCCTGGCCCGCCAAAAACAAAAAGGGGGGATTCCAGTAGGCCTTCCTCCCCGCCAGGAATGGCTGGCTGCAGTGCTCTTTACCCTTAATCATTTGAATTTGACTGACAATTACTCTGCGGCAGAACGTCATTTCCGCAGCCACCAGGCCTTGCCCCGCCCCCTTGTCAAATATCGCAGGGCCCCGGACCCTCAGTGGCATGGCCCAGCGCCCCTTATAACGTGGGGACGGGGTCATGCTGCCGTTTCTCTTCCTACAGGTCCGTTGTGGGTCCTGGTGCGTAACGTCCGCCCGTGGCACGGCGATGGCCTGGCACCAGGGACTGTCGAACCCCATTCCGCAGTTCAACCTCCCAGGCCATTGGGCTCCTTAATGAGAAGCAACAGGAATTACGACACACTATCCTGGATAACCGAGCCGCTATCGATTACTTACTCCTGCAGCAACATCTGGGGTGTGAAACTGTAAAGGAAATGTGTTGTTTCAATCTTACTGATAATGGTAACCGCATACAACAGCAGATTGATATGCTGAAGCGTTATGCTCAAGCCATCTGCCAGGACGTTTCCCCTCCTTGGTGGGATTACATCTGGTCATGGCTACCCTCAGGGTGGATAAAAACCCTCTTACAGTATGGGGTCTTGGTCTTGGTCCTTGGCGTTTCACTTTGCTGCTTTGTTCAGTGTATACCCAGTCTGGTGGCATTGTGCATGCGACCCTGCGAGGGTGCTCCGTCTAAACACCGCATATAAATTAGAAAAGGGGGGGATGTAGACACGCATAGCTCCCAAATCGTCAGCCCACAGGTGCGGCACACTGTGCCCGTGGCTACGAGGCCAGAGCGGCCTTCATCCCAGCATCTGTGTTTGGGAAACTTATTGGCTGACCTGATTTTCACCCTCGCTGCTTGCTTTCACGTGCACAAGATATGGGTTTGTTATCTCATGTTGTTGTATACTGTACGCTCCTCCTATGCGCAACGATTCAACCACTTAGAAGTGTTGTAAACAGGGAAGGAGAAAGAATAAAAACCCCAGGAAAAATTCCCTGGGAGGCTTTTTGGCTACCACGACCTGGCGTTCTGTCTCCTTTCCTCTTTCGTCGCCACACAGGTCCAATCCTTCTTGGGCTTGGCCGGGTATTACCGATGATTTGTACCACACTACAGCCAAATTGCCATCCCACTAACAGACATAAGCTGGAAAAAACAGCCAAATGCAGTTCAGTGGACTGAGAAGTGTCAGGAAGCCTTTAACCAGCTTAAGGCAGCCCTTACGTCTGACCCTGTACTAAGGGCCCCAGACTTCGATCAACCTTTCGTCATAACCACAGATGAGTCCAAGCGTGATGTAGGAGCAGTTTTAATGCAGAAAGGACCAGATCAACAATTCCATCCTGTCGTGTTCCTCAGAAAAAAACTTAGAGCGGGAAAGCCACTGGTTAGTCTCAGAAAAAGAATGTTATGCCATTGTGTATGCTCTGGAGATGCTACGCCCATACATTTGGGGATGGCGTTTCCATCTGCAAACTGACCGTGCTGCGTTGAAGTGGCTTCACAGAGTCCAAGAAACTAACAAAAAACTTCTTTGGTGGAGTTTAGATCTTCAAGGCTTTGATTTTGAAATACAACACATTTCAGGAGCCTCTAACAAAGTGGCTGATGCACTCTCCTGGGAAGAAAAAAAAAATATAGAGATCTACCTATCTCATAGAACTGGAAGGGACTCTGAAAGGTCATTGAGTCCAGCCCCCTGCCTTCACTAGCAGGATCAAGTACTGATTTTGCCCCAGATCACTAAGTGGCCCCCTCAAGGAGTGAACTCATAATCCTGGGTTTAGGCGGCCAATGCTCAAACCACTGAGCTATCCCTCCCCCCAGAAACAACCAGCTAAAAATGTCCCTGTATTCTAAGTCATTGTACTCCTTGAAATGTGAAAAATACTGTTTAGTTCTTCATGTAATTATTAGTAAAATTAGAGGTGTATGTATCTTATTAACTCTGTTTCCTAAACCTCCCGGAAGAAATCCCAGCCGGTGTGGACCCAACCTGAACCAGGCTGGCCAGCACCATCTGTGATTTGGGGTGTGTGTAATAAATGAAGGGGAGGGGTAGCTCCTTTTTATGGACACCCAGCCAACCAGTTAGCTATAAAATCCCTCTTAATAGCTGTTCTCTATTTGCATTACCTGTAAAGGGTTAAAAAGTCCATAGGTAAAAGGAAGAGAGTGGGCACCTGACCAAAAGAGCCAATGGGAAGGCGAGAACTTTTTAAAATTGGGGAAAAAAACTTCCCCTTTGTCTGTTTGTGTTGTTCTCCCGGAGAGCAGAGACAGGGCTGGAACTATGCTGTAAGAAAAATCATCAAATCATACCTAGAAACTACTCATTTGGAACCCCAGATATGTAAATAGATCAGGAAATGTCTAGGAAGACGAAATTAGGTTTATCTATTATTTCTTTATGGCTTGTGGATTCCTCTGTGCTAACCCCAAGTGCTTTTGTTTTGCTTGTAACCTGTAAGCTGGACCTCCAGAAAGTTAAAGCTTCTTAATTTTTGTATTTGCTTTTTTTAAATCTAGCAATAGCCTGAGTTTTTAGATGTATTTTTATCTCTTTTTTTTTTTTTTTAAATAAAGTTTACCTTTAAGAACAGGATTGGAGTTTTGTGTTTTAAGAGGTTTGTGCACATGTTGTCTAAGTAGCTGGTGGCAACAGCTGATTTCCTTTGTTTTTCTTTCTCAGCTCTTCCCCGGAGAGGGGGTGAAAGGGCTTGAGGGTACCCCACAGGAAGGAATTCCCAAGTATGCCTTCCTGGGTTCTCAAAGGGGTTTTTCCACTTGGGTGGTGGCAGCATCTACCCATCCAAGGTCAGAGAAAAGCTGTAACCTTGGGAGTTTAATACAAGCCTGGAATGGCCAGTATTAATTTTTAGAATACTTGCATGTCCCCACCTTCTGCACTCAAAGTGCCAGAGTGGGGAATCAGACTTTACACGCCTGTACTGCAGACATTAGGCATCTGCATCATTCTCTTCTCCTGTTGTTTGGGGTAATCAGCACTTCTGAAAATCAAGCTGTGTTTTATTCAGCTGCCTCTCTCTGCAGTTAGGTGGCTGATTTGAGGATCAATGCCCCCAGTTTCAACATTTGGCCATTATGATTATTATTGAGCCTAGCCCATTCAGTTCTTTGCCTCAGGGAGAGTCATCGATGGACAAAGGACAAGGACAAAAAGTACTTCAAAGGCTCCCATTTGAGCGGGCTGTGTGGATTACTTAGCTAATAGTAAGGGCAGAGGTCTGGTCTGTAATTGAGGATGCATCTATTTCTGAAAACAGCAGAGGTGGGATGGGAGAAGGACCAGACTGAGAAGCAAATAGAAGATGCTCACAATCACCGCATTGTGAGCTGACTACTTCCTCACAATGAAGTCACTGAAGCAAGTTTGCCCTGCTCCAGCAATGCAGCTCTGTGTTTCCTGAAAGCAAACCATTTGGGAAGGAGGGTTATTTATTTAGATGCAGAGGATCAAAGCCAGGGTCCCTGAAATGTGGAGCCAGGGAGCTCTGGAGAGAAGTGGAAACAGGGGCGGGCTCAGGTCAGATCTTGCAACCCAGGGCTGGGCTTGGCTGAGAACCCTTTGAGTATTGCAGGAAGCAATGTTGGTGATGTAGGACACATCCCTTGGAGGCACCACGACATGGTACTAGGGGGCACTGTGCTACTCGCACATGTCATCTTTCAGCGGTATTGACCACACATGCTCATTACAGACCTCATGCAGGAGCAGGTAATCCTCTCTAGTGTCTCCAAGGCAGAATTCCAAGGTGAACAACTGCCTTCCACTTACTTCATTGCCCTTGGATACAGAATCCCTCACTTCCTGTGCTAAACTGCTGCATGGTGTTAAGTAGCTACCAAGTTCCACCTGTGTGGTAAGTGAAGTGATTCCTGGATCTAAACACTCAGCAAAGTGCTTTGGACTCTGGGAGCACAAGGCTCTTCTCTGGACTTTCTCCAAGATGTGGGCAAGTTGGAGATCCAGAGAAGAGCAACAAAAATTATTAAAGGTCTAGAAAACGTGACCTATGAGGGAAGATTGAAAAAATTGGGTTTGTTTAGTTTGGAAAAGAGAAGGCTGAGTTAATAACAGTTTTCAAGTACATAAAAGGTTGTTACAAGGAGGAGGAAGAAATTTTTTTCTCCTTAACCTCTGAGGATAGGACAAGAAGCAATGGGCTTAAATTGCAGCAAGGGAGGTTTAGGTTGGACATTAGGAAAAACTCCCTAACTGTCAGGATGGTTAAGCACTGGAATAAATTGCCTATGGAGGTTGTGGAATCTCCATCACTGGAGATTTTTAAGAGCAGGGATGGCCTAGATAATATTTAGTCCTGCCATGAGTGCAGAGGACTGGACGAGATGACCTCTCGAGGTCCCTTCCAGTCCTACACATCTATGGTTCTATGAGTCTATAAATATAAGCTATGACATCAGAGTTCCAAGACTGCTGTAGGGGGACTGGACTCTGTCCAATTCTGTGAGATATCTTGCTCAATATTTCTGGCTACAAAACATTGCAGAAAGAACTATTGAAGGCTTGCGAATGAGACTCATGGAGCTGAGTTTATATTACAATCTTATTTGTACTGTGTACTGAGTCTATTGTATGCTTTAGACATAGATGCTTGGGTTATAACTGTGAATCTACTCGAGGTATTTCTAAGCCATAAAGTAAGTAAGCCGGATCTGCTCTGAGTTATAGTGGTGCCAACCTAAAGCACCAACAGATCGATCCACGAACATCCAAAATGGAGCTTCATCTACTTTAAAGGAAGCCGCCCCATCTTTCTTGTCCCCTAGTAGCACAGAGAGAACCCATTGTGCTAGGCGCTGTACAGACACAGAGCCAGGCCCTGCCCAGAGCTCACACAACAGTCGCTACTCTCATGGCCACTTTCCTGATGGAGAACTGAGGCCCAGTGAGATGAAGTGACTTGTCCAAGTAGTCTGTAGCAGAGTCAGGAGCTGAACCGAGGCCAGTGCTGCAACAACAACAGCTAGGTCTTGCATAGTGCTTTTAAAACACTTTACAAGGAGAGCAATACCAGTGGGGAAACTGAGCCACAAAAAGATGAAAGGCACTGCCCAAGCTCACATGGCAGAAGTGGGACTAGAACCTCTGTTATCAGAGTCCTAGTCTAATACTTAGATACTGGGTGCATTCCCTATGTATACAACCAGTCTTCCTAGCTGTACTGTTCAAACCAGCATTATAATCAGACCTAACAATGTAACCTGGAAAATTCATTCATAGATGCTCATCTCCACCAACCAACAGGGAGTAAACAAGATCCAACTTTTCGCTCTCCCTGTCTGCATTTCCCGAAATCCTTCCACAGGAGGCAAAGGCATGGAAACAATTAATGACAGGTAAATCATAGAATATCAGGGTTGGAAGGGACCTCAGGAAGTCATCTAGTCCAGCCCCCTGCTCAAAGCAGGGCATATCCCCAGACAGATTTTTGCCCCAGATCCCTAAATGGCCCTCTCAAGGATTGAACACTCAACCCTGGGTTTAGCAGGCCAATGCTCAAACCACTGATTAATCGGAACTTGTTTCTGAGTGAATGGTGAGAAGATGGGTTTCAGTTACACTGTCTCGCAGCATGATTGTGCTGTCTTGTCTATTCCAGTGTATTAGAGTGCACCGGATCATTTGCGATAGCAGCAGCTGTTACGCAGTTTAACATCATTTACCCAGCTCTCTATAACATGCGATTAGAACAATAAGCCATCTTCTCACCCTTTACTTTTCAAAGCAATTTCTATTCATCAGCTATTGATTGCAATATTATTACGGGATTTATTATAATAACGGTAACATTTCTGGAGCGCCTGTCAGCCAAGGATCTTGGAAAGCTTAGGAACGGTAAATAGTTCTCCCAGCATACCAGAGAGGTAAGGAAAGTATTAAAGTCAGTACACAGATGGGTAAAACACAGCCGAATTGTGAGCACCCGGAGCAGTGCCTGGGAAAATCATACTGATTACATAGCAAGGTGCCCCTCAGCATTAGTAAGGATCAGAGTCTGTCCCACAGAGATTAAGAGGTTTGGTTGCCAGGGGCCAGATCCTCAAAGGTATTTATCTGCCTAATTCCCACTGGTTTCTAGGAAAGTTAGGCACTTAAACACCCATGAGGATCTGGGCCCACATGTCTTTCCATTAACTTGTCAGTGGTTTTTGTGCCATTCTTCCCCTCTCTGGCTACACTGCACATCAATGCAGGGCAGGTTTGAGGAGCCTCCAGGTGCTCCGAGCCCCCAGTTGCCCCCAGAGTACAGGACATGGGTGACAATATATCCTAGAGGCACCCTACCCCAGAGGTCATGCTGATGGTATCTAAGAGGTGCAAACAGTCACTCAGTCATGGTAAAGGAAGGCTCTGCAATGAAGAGCACTAAAAAGATCTATTAACCAGATCCAGTTCAGCAATAAAAGTAAAGCCAATAGATAAACCACGAAACAAGGCGGCCCCGGCATTATATGCATAACAACAGCTCCTATCATCTCCAAAGAGTGGGGAGATCTGATCCAGATGTCAACTTTGCGATAAGTTAATTAGCTAAGCCCCATAAAGCCCCCTGTGATTCAAGCATGACTGTGTCAGAGCTGATGGGTAAACTGAGGCATGGAGCATTTAAGGGGGTGACCCAAGGTCACACTCTGCGGCAGTGACAGAGTCAAGAATGGAGCACTGCTGTGCTGACACCAAAGGCCCCACATGTTGGGTGCTGAGCACAGACAACGAAGAAACACTCCTTCCCTAACAAAGCAAAGTTAGGGGGCTAGGTGGAAATTGGAGCAGCAGGCAGGGGGTGTGAAAAGGAGCTCAGAGTAGCTACATGGAGCCTGGAGGAGCCAAGCGACTGGGGAGGGCAGAGGGACTGGGTGAGGTGAGTTGTGCTTCCAGGGCCAGTCAAGTATGCAGGGATCTCTCCTTCCTCTCAGTGTGTGTTAGCAGCACAGCTGCTGAGAAGAAAGCTCTCTAGCACCATGAGAGACCATAGCCAGCCCCTAACCTCCCCCTCACTGGGTTCTGGACAGGGCAGAGGACACTGGGAGCCCCATTCAAATCCTAAAACACAAACTAAAGGAGCTTGGGGTAGAGGGAACCATCATGCTACTTCCTAATGGGGCAGCTCTCTGTGCAGGAGAAGCCAGGGCTGGAACAGCAGAGACTGCTGCAGGTCAGGACTGATGTGCATCAGCGGAGCTGGGTGGGATCTACAGTGATGGAGCAGCGGGATAGCCAGACACTGCGGGTGTGGGACTGAGGGGCATCTGCAAAGCAGGGTGGAGAATCCAGGACTTGAATACCAGAGGGTGCAGTGGGCAGACACCAACCTGCACTAAGCCCAGGCTTACAATCCCACATCACTGAACAGCCACTTTATCTGGAACAGCTCAAATGAAGTCAAAAGGGTGTGGGATTGATCGACTAAATGCCTTTGCCTGGGTTTCCTCTGGATTTTTGCTGCCAGTTGTGGAGAAGGTAATTGCAAGCTCACAAACAGCTTTTAAGGCATGTCGCTACCATTCTCATGGTGCTGACACGTGGCACTGCCGCCCTGACAGGGCCCGGACGGGCACTGCGTAGATGAGGGTTAGTCAATTTGGAAATGCCAGCGTGGAAGCCCATTCATTACCTGCTTCCCCGCTTTATTTTTTTTCAATTGTGTGATCTCAGTCAAAGATTTAATAATCATTTTCCCTACACATAATACAGCCCTATCTTGGAGTTCTGGGGAATAATTATATACACAAAAGGAGAGAGGGAAAGAAAGGAGAGGAGGGGAGGGGAAGGGGAGAAAAAAGACTGTTAAAATATAATCAGGAATAAAATGGACACCTAAAACTGCATGGGAAATTTACCAAGATTAATACATGAGTGGCTGGGTATAAGAAGGTGGCACCTCCCTTTTGGATAATGCTGTTATAAATCAATGGATAAAACTGGGAGGGATTTTATAAAGATGGGCCTGAACTAGAATCCTGCATCTGAACACCCCTGAACCCTGGTGAAACGCAGATCTAGGTCTAGACTTCACAGCTGCCTTGTGTCTCTGTAACAGGCTGAACTAATCAACAGACCTGAATGCAAAAAGGCTGTTAGGAAGGCAGCATGGTCCAATGGATAGCTACCAGGCCAAGCTGCTAAGCAGTGGGTTCTAACCCTGGTCTGGCCACTGATGGGCTTTGACTCCTTGAGCGAGCCATCTCTGTCTGGCTTGCTTAAAAGACTGAAAGCTCATCAGCAGGGCCAGCTCCAGCTTTTTTGCCGCCCCAAGTGGCAAAAAAGAAAAAAAAGAGAAAAAAGAAAAAACCGATTGAACCGCCGCCGAATTTCCGCCGAAGGCTGAAGCGGAGCAACTGAGCTGCCGCTGAAGTGCCGCCGCTGACTAGAGGCGTTCCGAGCTGCCGCCGAAGTGCCGCCGAAGAGGGAGAGAGGGACAGAAGGACTCGCCGCCGAATTGCCGCCACAGACCCGGATGTGCCGCCCCAATCACGGATGGAGTGCCGCCCCCTTTCTATTGGCCGCCCCAGGCACCTGCTTCCTTCGCTGGTGCCTGGAGCCGGCTCTGCTCATCAGCACAGGATCTGTTTTTCACCATGTGTTTGTACAGCATCTACCATGCTCAGGCCTGTTGGTGCTACCATAGTACAAATAAAGATGTTGACATCCAGGACTGAAGCATGTGACTCAGACTCATTTCTAATTTACAAAATAGAGATGGGCCAAAACTGGACCCATTTATCCCAGCCTGCCCATGCAGTGCGGGGGGAACAAGTGAACATGATCCAGAACGAGACTCATCTCTGGATTTACAAAACCAAAACCCAGCCAGCACATTTTTCATGAAATCAAAGCCAAAATCCACCCCCCATCTATTGCAGAAAGGTTGTCTGTCTCTGTAGAATTCTATAGCACTCCACTGTCGTAGGGTAAGGAGTTTCACAGATCTTCTTGTGACTGTACAGGAAATATCATGGAGCACAGAATGCCTCTTCATATCACCCAAATACTGAGTGAAGGTGCTCCGAGTACCAGAGAGACAATTTCATGGGTCACTCTCAGGTTAAAAATCCCAGAACAGATTTTCAGCTGACATAAATTGGCCTAGCTTTATTAACTTCAATGGATCTATGCTGCTTTGCAACAGCTGATGCCAGCAAACAAAAAACCAACCAAACAAGAAAACATAATACATTATATTATGGCAACAGAAATAATTTTTAAGATCAGATTTTTTGCAGTGCACATAATCTTGAAATCACTTTTTGCATTGCACTCCTCTTGGAAAATGAAATAGTCAATTTCACAGGTTTTTGCAGCCAGTTTGGCTTTCTTGCAGGCAATGTTTGGGTTGCAAACTCAGGGCTGCCAAGTGCCAGGCATCTCATGTAACACTCACACCTCGGCAGCCTGGCCATGCTCTCCCGTAGCCCTGCTGAGATGCCATGCGGCTAGCCGGACTGCAGACCGTAGCTGTGATGGCTCCTCTGGGCCACCATGGCATCTGCTCTGGATGCAGTCACGCAGCCCCCCCTCGCAGCGTTCCTCCTGCTGGAATCGGGTGGTGAATCTAAGCTGGGAAGGAGCAACGGAGAGGAATGGGTGGAGGCGGCACCGGCATCAGACTCCTACAGCCCCCAGTGAGACCCCTGCTACCTACCCACTCCAGGGCTCCCAGCCACCATGTGACCCATTCACACGTCCAGTAGCACCCAACTAGCACTGAGCAGTCCCCAGTCTGAAGCACCCACCCACCCAGCACCCATCAGACACCGTCCAGCACCCACTGAGCCGTCCATGTAACCCAATACTGCAATACACCCTCCCCCATGCCTTCCCTAATGCCCCCCTCACCTCCTGATAAAGCTGCCACATTTTGTTCAAAGTATTTGAAAATATGCAAATTAGGCCATGAAATAAATGTGCAGAAAATATCACACCTCAGGCTCCTGCAGGGGAGGGTCAAATCCAAATAAAAGTTATTTTCTTAGACATTTTAATTAAAGAAAAGAAACATGACAGGCCAACAAGGCGCTGCTCAGCTCCAGACTAGGGCTCGGCTGAGGTGCACACTTCGGGTTAGAGGTCGATCACAGTTCTCCGGGTCTGAAATCCTGGATGCAGGCCCCTGAGGTTGCCATCAGCTGATCTTCCTTGGTTTCTGCGATATTGGGTCATAACAAAAAAACAAGCCCATTCCACTTAAGGGGTGCAAGTCCTCCAGGGATGTAAGTCGGACTCAGCACTCCCTGAAACTGAAGGGGAGATAGAGGGGCCAAGGGTGGATCTGAGTTTCTTAGGCCCATCTTTAATTACTACCGATCTTTGGTCTTGCCTTGATTTTACAAGGGCATGAATCCACTTGACAGTGCCTTTTCACAGACAAAAAACCAAATGTTTCCCTGCCCTCACTCCTCGCAGGACAAGGGAGCGATCTGGGGGAAGCTCCATGACACAAGACAACATCTCCATTAAAACACCCAAAAAAGCTTTGAGGGGTTCAGATTTATACCAGAGCAAATCAGCGGCCACCTAGCCACTTGACCAGCACCGCTGTGCTGCACATGAGGGCTATTCAGATCTTCTCGTACCAGCTGGGACAGAGCTGAGATCCTGCGCTGCAGAAGCACAGAACCTGAGCTAGAGCAACAGTACCGAGCTGCTAGGGCTTATGTCACACAGTTGAGCAGTTCTGATTCTATCCATGAGAGCGGCACACACAGCCACCATCCAGCTCATTACATTAGACCAGGGGTGGCCAACCCGTGGCTCCGGAGCCACATGCGGCTCTTCAGAGGTTAATATGCAGCTCCTTGCATAGGCACCGACTCTGGGGCTGGAGCTACAGGCACCAACTTTCCAATGTGCTACAGAGTGCTCACTGCTCAACCCCTGGCTCTGCCCCAGGCCCCAGCCCCACTCCACTCCTTCCCCCAAGGCCCCCACCCCTTCCCCTGAGTCTGCCGTGCCCTTGCTCCTCCACCTCCTCCCCCCCCCCCCAGTCTCCTGCACACCACAAAACAGCTGATCACAGCAGGTGGGAGGCACAGGGATGGAGGGTTAGGTGCTGATTGGTGGTGCTGCTGGTGGGTGGGAGACACTGGGGGCAGGGGGGAGTTGATGGGGGGCTGCTGACATGTTACAGTGTCTCTTTGGCAATGCACATTGGTAAATCCTGGCTCCTTCTCGGGCTCAGGTTGGCCACCCCTGAATTAGACAATGTCCATTCTACTTGCCTACTGACTGAGCCCACCAGCTCAACACAGCTGTGATGATGTGGCACTGTAGCAGTCATTCCTAAAGGCCCAGCTGGCATTTCACTCCACCCGCGCCACTGATAGGACCTGGTTTATGCTGTTGCATTCAGTGGGAACTTTCAGGCCCAGCACATATAATTTCATTGTAACTAAGACTTACCTTGAACGGAAGTGAGCCCCTAGGACTGCAGAAGCTGCTTGGTTCTGCATTCTTAGCAGCCTCCCTGGGTTTGGTAAGTGATGTGTGCTGCTTGGAGCAGAGCCCAGCTAACTGCGCTACAGAGAGATCAGCAAGCTCTGCTGCCTTAGATCCAGCAGTGCTGCTGCAGCAAGCCCAGGAGAGACAGCATGGGATCCAGCCTTTCCGTCCCCTTCCTAACCTCCCTGCGTCACCATCTCTGCCACAGCTGCCTGCTTCTCAACTACCAGCCACATCAGGGATGGCTCATGGCCTTGGAGCACATTCAGCTATCGCCTTCACCAATTTGACAGCTTTGCTCGATGGGAAGCAACAAGTCATGACTGGGGCTTGGGTGGTCAGACCTAGTGGTTGGAGCAGGAGTCAGAGTCAGTAACCCAATCCAAGGATTAGAGCCAGAACCAGTCAGTTAGGGGCAGGAACCAGGAACAGGTCAAGGAAGCAGGAACCAGGAAGCAGGTGAGAAGGCAGGGAGCACAGTAGCAGCCAGCCAGGAATTCACCAGTTACACAGAAAACGTCCTGTACCCAGGGCCGGCTCCAGGCACCAGCCAAGCAAGCTCGTGCGTGGGGCAGTAGATTCTAAGGTGCGGTATTCCGTCCAATGCTAGGGTGGCACAGACGCCTTTTTTTTTTTTTTTTTTGGTTCGTTGCTCCGGCCGCCCTGTGCCCTGGTGTTTTTTTGTTTTTCTTTTGTTTCGCCGACGACTTTCAGTGTGCCACTGTAGGGGGCGGTGGCACGGAGGAGGGGAGCGCCCTGCTGGGAGCAGGCTGCGCGCTCCGTCTGCCCCAGCCGGTGCCAGGTCTGCAGCAAGCCCGGCAGCCCACGTCCTTCCCTCCCCACCGACTGACAACTTTCAATTCACCTGCAGGCGGGAGCGGTGCAGAGCCCTCCCGGAAGGCCGTGCGGCAGGAGGGGCCGAGTGGTGAGTGCCCCAGCTGAAGGAAGCCCTGGCCGCCCCCTTCTCTCTCTCCCCCCTGCTCCCTTCCCCCCGCTAGCCGAGGTGTGCACTCCGCTGCCCCGGTCATGTCTGCAGCGCAGGGAGTCCCGCTAGCCAGAGTGCAGCCACCGCCCACCCAGAGGCTTGCCAGCGCAGCCGGGGGAGGCAGCCGTGAGCCGCCAAGTAAGTGGCACCGAAAATTTGCACCCTGTTTTTTTTTCTTCCTCTTGGGGCGGCAAAAAAGCCAGAGCTGGCCCTGCCTGTACCTCCTTCATGCTTAAATAGCACTGCTGGACCAATTGGTGGGGCCAGGCACTCCTCCAGTCAGGACTCACATGGGTCGTCCCTCTGTGGGGGCGAAGGCTCCATTAGCCACTCAGCCCACCAGTTAATAGCAAACCTCCAGATCCGGCCAGACTGCAAAGGCTGCCTGGGGACCCACTGATCTGAGTTCCAGTCCTGTGGCTCCTCCTGCAGCTGGCTCTGGCTCTTTTCAGAGCTCTGAGAACCTCCCTCTTGCCCCTGCCACCAGATCGTCACCCTCCCTGCTGTTCGCAGACAATTCTGTGATTCCATTAGCCTGTCATTTTGTGTAATCTCTGAGGATTATCATAGCACTGCTTTCCTGCTGGGACTCCATTCCCAGCACTGTCCCTTCAACTTTGCTCTGAGTCAAGCTCTGAGCTAGCTGGCTCTTGAGGATAATTCTGAACTAGAACATTGTGAACCAAACTCTGGGTAAACTCAGGTCTGGATGAGAGTCTCAGCTCTGCAGCATGGACCCATCTCTAGCATTCCTGCTGGATGCCCAGTTTAATGATCTAGGCCACAGCTAGCTAGAATCTTCAGCTGGCAGAAAGCAACATAGCTCTAACTGAAGTCGGGGAGCTAAAGATTGGCCCTGCCGTGTCAGTTGCATGCACAGCTCCCATTGACATTAACCAATGGAATGAAGAGGCTCCTGAGGTCAGGTCAATTTAAGGTCAGCTTGGATCAATTCAGCCCTTCATCGTTCTGAGATAAAGGATGGTGCAACAAGGTGCAGTTTTATTGAAGTTAGCAGCACCCATGAAAATCAGTCTATTCAGGTGCCTACATGTGGAAGTGGATGCCTAAAGTTATGCTCCCAAGTCTGAGATAATATGTAAATACACACAAAGCTAGATTAAGAGAATGTTCAGGTTGCAAAGTCAAGCACACAAAAATTAGGAAATGCCAGCATGAAGACTGCCTCTGCAATCTCAGTTCAGTCCCCTGGAATGTGTTCATATGCTACAGTCTTTACTCCTGGGGGAATTTTGCGCCACTGCGTGTGCGCAAAATTCATGTCCCCCACAGATTTCTTTGCTTCCCTGCAGAAAAATGACTTTCTGACAGGGAAGCAAAGGGAAGCTGCAAGAGCAGTCACGCACCACTCCCTAGCGGAGCAGATACATTGTTTCAGGCACCTACAGCAGCCGGCAGAGAGGTAAATCACCACGGGGCTGGGGACACCCCAGCCAGTGGCTCCTACCCTGAGCCAAGATCAGCTGCTTGTCCTGGCTGGCTGGAGGCAGGAGAGGATGGGACTTCCTCTTCCCCTGCAATGAGTGGCTGGGGCTGTGGCAGACCCACCCCCAGAAACCTCCCCCAGCTGCAGGAAGCTCAGCATCCTCCCCTGCTTCCTGCCCCCATCACTCTTCACTTGGCGGAGGGGAAGGGTCACTGTATGGGGAGCTGCTCCCCCATCCATCCAACCCCCATGCATCCGAACCTACCATTCCCAGACACCCCTGCAAAGCCTTACCTGGTACATCCAGAACCCCCCTGGCCATCCATACCTGAACCCTACCCCACTGAACCTCAACCCCTGCATCTGGAGCCCCCCTGCACCCAGGCCCCGCCCCCCCCGAGCTCCCTGCACTCAAACCCCCACCCTGATGCCCCACCCCGTGCACCACCCTGAGCCCCCACATCCAGACCCCCATGCCACTGACCCCCAACTAGCTGCAACCACCCCACCAAGCCCCACTCCCCCACACCCAGACCCCTCTGCTGAGCCCCAACCACCTTCACCTTGAAGCCCCTGCAGAGTCCCATTGCCCCTGCACCTCGGTTCCCCACACCTAAACCCACCACATGCAAGCAGATTGTCCCACACAGAATCCTCTCACCCCCCACCTGGATCCCTCCACACTGAGCCCCTCTACACTTGGATCTTGTCTGGTTGAGTATGCCTGCCCCACACCTGGTGTGCCTGGCACAGAGGTGCAGGGCTCCAGGGTGTTTCTGGGGCAGGCCCAGGCCTTGTGCTATGTCAGGGTCGGGTGCAGCCTCACCGCTGAATCCATGTCCCAGGGGTGTGGGGGCTGCAGGGTGATCTCCCATCTTCATGCAGCCAATAGTCTGTGCTCCCCACTGCCATTCTGGAGCCTCTGCATTTATTAATTGACAAATAAAAACTTACAGAATTTTAAAATATTTTGCACAGAATTTTTAATTTTTTGGTACAGAATGCCCTCAGGAGTAAGTCTTTAATTACATGGTTTCAGAATTTTATTTCCTCAGGACCCCTGCCTCATTCGCTGTACAGAAAGGACACCGCTCACTGAATGAGCTGCTGTTCAATATTTTGTTTTCTCCTCATTGTTTGGTGTGTGGTCCAGGCCTTATTTACCATCCACTAGTCAAACCTTGCTCTGAGACAGGATTATTAATTTCCTTACGGAGCTCATCACTGTAGTACCTGAGTGTGTCACAAAACCTTATTGAAAGTATTTTCCCAACCCCCCCGTGTGGTGAGCAGCGATGTTTTCCCCTTTCACACATGGGGAGCTGTGACAGAGACATTAATAGCAAAAGTTTCCACTAAGTCTAATTTGACACATGTGGGGCCTGATTTTTCAGAGTGCTTGGCATGATGTAGCACCTTCTGTGTTCAAAGCCCAGCTTCCATTGAATACAGACACCTCTGGGAGTATTCGGAGCTCCTGCAAATCAGAGCCAAGTGTCTCAAGCTGGACACCCAGAAAATGAGGAACACAGTTAGGGACCACCCGTGACATTGCAAAATCTTGTAACAGTTTTTGTGTATAATTTCCTAGGCTTTTAAAAGAACGAAATTGGAAAAACAAACATGCAAACACACCAAACAAGCCTTCCCCTTCCCTGCTGAAATTCCATCATAGGGAACCACATTGACACCTACATGGATCATCAGCAGGGCTGGAAATTTTAGATTCACACAGATCTCTGCCACTTGAGTTAACCAATAGCAATAACAGCAGCAGAAAACTGGGAAGCAGAAAACAGAAAACTAGTGTTGTGACCTGCGTGGCCTGTGTAACACACACAACCCATGTGCTGCCATAACTCTGACCAAACACAGCGCTCCCTTTCCACATGAAACATAAGGGAGTTAGAACAAAGCTGCTAACAGCACAGCTCTCCCTGTCACATGACTTCTCTATAATGTCCCAGGCGAAGCATCTCACCGCCACTTCAAACACCAACAGGTACAGAACTACACAACCTATTGCTGATGCTTCAAACATTTTTGCTTTCAAATATTTAAGGAACTGGTTTTGAAACAGTCTCAGATTACACCTGAAACCTACAGGATTAAATTCAGGAGCCTTAAGAGGGGAACTGGATTAAGTAATGTGGTTTATGTAAATGAAATGAGGAATTTGTAGACAAGTGGGTGAGGGGAAAAGGCATTACAGGCTTTGAAGAATTGTGTGATTTGGTTGCTCAGGAGCAGTTCCTGAATATGTGCAGTGACGATGTAAAACAGTATTTGTGGGACAAAAAGGCAGATGCAGTGGGTGAATTAGCTGGGTTTGCAGACTCTTATGAGCAATCACAAACTGCAATTAAACATAAACCACTGGCAGAGGGGTACAGGGTTGGTGGAAAGCAGAATCACCGTTTTACCCCTGGGAAAAAGGAGGCTGGGCGTTCACCTCCCCATTCCCGTTACTCATCCCAAATCTCCTGTACAAGCAGAGGAGCCCAGAAGGTGCTATCATTGTAATTCCACTGAGCACTTGAGGAATAAATGTCCTGGGCTGAGTGGGAACAGGCAGCAGGTAACACATGGAACTCCTGCTTCTCAGAGCACAGGGGTATCCCAGGCTACTGCCTATTACCACACAGGATTTGTAAAGGTTGCTTCTACACAACCAAGCAGTGAGCATATGTATGCTGTTAAGCTTAATGGCAAAGTGCTCTAAGGTTGGAGGGATACTGGTGCAGAGATTTCTGTGGTCAGGAGAGACCTGATCCATGAGAAGGATTTGTTACCAAGAAAAATGGCAGAATTAGAATTGGTGGGAGGTTACAAAGTCCTTGCACCTTTAGCTAAGGTACACGGGGAAACTAGTGATTTGCAGGCTGAACTAACTGTTGCAGCGGTGGTACACAATTTTGCACTATTTCTACTGGGGAATGATTTTTTTGATGTGGCAGAATCTGTCCCAGGGTTTGTTAGTAGCAAGAAGGAATCTTGTGCTGAAAGCCCCATGGGGGAGGGTGAAGTCACATGTGCTGCTGGGGAAATAGGAGATTGTCTCTTTAATTCCTCTGTAGCCATGGAAAATGGGCCCTTGAGGGCAGGGATGGTCAAGACCAGTTCCTGTAGCCTCAGGGCTCAAGACAGGTCCCTGCAGGAGGGGGTGGATAGAGCCAGCTCCTGTCCTGTGATCATCTCCCTGGGGGAGGGGGATGTTCCACCTTGTAACAGGGAGGCCTTCCCAGCTGCTGACTGCCAAGAAGTTGCAGGTCAGCAGGGGACAGGCTCTGCCCTAGGGTGCACAGGGACATGCATCCCAGAGATGGAAGTTGGGGTCCTGGAGACTGCTGTGGTGGGAACAGACCCTAAGGCCTCTGTAGCTGGAAGCAAGCCCAAGCTGAGTGAAAGAGGGGTGGGAATTTGCTTGCCAGTGAAGGGTCTGTCACAGCTAGTAGCTGTGAGCCCACAACTGGATCAGGGTCACATTCCCTTTTGGGGAACAGAGGGGTGTCTGCCTCAGAGGGGAGCCCAGAGAGGGAAGTCCAGATGGAAGGTGATGGGGGACAGGAGGGTCTGCCCACCTTTTGTAGAAAGGCTTTTCCCCAGGAGGAGGGTGAAGGATCTGCATCTGAAATGCCAGACCCCTCACCTCTGGATCAGGTTTTAAGGGAAGACTGGGGTTCAGATCTCCTGGAGGGGAGATTTCAGAGTAGCAGCCGTGTTAGTCTGTATCCGCAAAAAGAACAGGAGTACTTGTGGCACCTTAGAGACTAACAAATTTATTAGAGCATAAGCTTTCGTGCATCCGAAGAAGTGGGTTCTGGAGGGGAGAGTCCACCCAGCTGACCTTTTGGGAACAGAGAGTGGGGTGTCCAAGGGGATCTTACCAACCCAAAGCACTCCACTGAAAGATGTTGTTCCTGCTATGCTTGTAGAAACTAACATTGTCTCTTTAAGGCAGGAGAAGGAAAAACTTTGTATTTGGGAAGCTTCACAAGCTGGTGGGGTCCAACACAAAGAGATTCCAGAGGGAGGGGCTGAGGGCAGGCATGGTTGCAGTGCACCCTTTCCTTGCCAAAATGCCAAACATATACCTGAATTGAGAACCTTCTCCAAAGAAACAGGAGAATCTGTATCTGAACACCTGCAATGGTACACTAAGGGATTGGGAAATGCAATAGACCCTGAACAAGCCAAACTGTGTGAACAGAGTCTGTCTGTGATAAATTGGCTGTTAATCTTGTGTCTTTTGCTGCTTCATCTAGGGGTCAAGACAATGGAGTTAATGCTATAGACAAACCCTGTGAAAATGTGTAACATACCTGATTTTGGGGAAATTTTTTTGTATATTCTAGGGATGGTAGCAAGACAGTCCTACAAACATGATGCTTCTCAGCTAATACCTGTAAACAGGCTTAGAGCTCGGCACAGCAGCAAGAGCACTGCTGTGTAGAAGGGGGAACTGAGGCACACCGCCTCATGGCATTGGTGGCTAAATGCCAAGACACCTACACTTTAACAGATATTGCTATCTGCATACTGTTAGCAATACTACACCCCAACATGTTTTCAGGGACCAGGAACCCAGAACTTTGCTAGAACACCTATGAATGACATTTTAGGGTTTAAAGGTACTGGGAGGGGGTGTGACCAGAGACAACAGGGATTTTACATGTACTGCCTCTGCCATGGACAGTATCCAAGACTATGGCAGTAAGTTGAGGAGGAGGGTGTGACGTTGCACTCTATATGTTTTATGGAAATATGCCTATGAGTGTGAATATGATGTAACTGGAATATGCTTTATGCAAAAAGTCTCTTGTAAGGTATCATAACAAAGGTTATAACCTACAGAATATATTCCTCCTATTTGTATGCATGTATCATTCTTGTATTTGAAGCTAGAAATATGAAGTATAACTCTGAGGTCCTATTGTAATTATGCAAAGTGTGGGCCATTAATGGTGGTTTAGAATCTTGATGGCTCCCATTGACTAGGACAATTGATTGTAAATGGTTTATTTACCTACATGCCTTCCTGTGTATGTGTGGGCTGACCCAGGAAGAATGGAGACTGTCACATGATACTGGAATCCATCTTAATCCTTGTACTTTTCCATTGATGAGGTGGGGGTGGGGACAAGCACAGACAAAAGATTCCCTCCTTGTGCCAAAGCTATAAAAGGGGGTGGAGCAGGACAAAAAGAGGTGGCCAGTCATGAAAAAAAACCTTGCTTACCACCTGAGATTTCTGCTGGAACTAATAAGGACTGTACCAGGGGAAAGGATTGGGCCCAGACTAGGAAGAAGTCTAGTCTGTGAAAGAAGCTTATTGGAACATCTTTAAGGGTGAGATATTACCTGTAATCAGTTTCTTAATGTATTAGGCTTCAACTTGCAAATGTGTTTTATTTTGCTTTTGTGACTTACTTTGTTCTGGCTGTTATTACTTGAAACCACTTAAATCCTATTTTTATACTTAATAAAATCACTTTTGTTTATTAATAAACCCAGAGTAAGTGATTAATACCTGGGGGAGAAAACAGCGGTGCATATATCTCTATCAGTGATATAGAGGGTGAACAATTTATGAATTTACCTGTATAAGCTTTATACAGAGTAAAATGGATTTATTTGGGGTTTGGATCCAATTGGGAGCTAGGTGTTTGGGTGCTGGAGACAGGTAACCTGCTGAGCTGTTTTTAGTTAAAGTCTGCAGCTCTGTGGGTATGGCCCAGACCCTGGGTCTGTGTTGAGCCAGACACGCTAGCCTGCTGCAACAAGGCAGGGTTCTGAAGTCCCAAGCTTGCAGGGAAAATGGGCTCAGAGGTAACTTCAGCACATCAGGTGACAGTCCCAAGGGGATCTCTGTGACCGAACCCATCACAGTCACACCGCTAACGTAAAGTTTTCTGTATGGGGGCATTCATTCTCTCTCTCTCTCTCTCTCTCTCACACAAACACACACACACTTTGGACCTGGATTTCAAACGCCCCCAGATCAAGCTCTGGGGTTTTGGATTAGCTGATCATTTTAAAAAAAGGTTAGCTGCAAATATTTGCATCTGATCGTAGGTTCCAGCCCCTCCTCGCTAGATGGTTTCGATATTGACACCAAGGTGCAGACTCAGGCCCCTTTCTTCAGTTTCTTTACATAGAGGCTCGTGCAATTCTTTAACTTGTGTTCAGCCCCCAAGTTCCACTTTGAATTTCAGGTTCAGGAGAAACAGAACTGAAGCCAAGGAATTTCACCCCCTCTGCTAGTGCCCCCTGGTGGACTCTCTCAGTGGTGGCTTAGTTGCATGATGTTACCTTCATGTCCTGGCTTCCTGGGCCAGCACGTTTCCTACAAGCCATTTCACAGCTTCTCCGCCTCAGGGCACAGCAGGGCTCTGGTCTGTTCCTAGCTCCAGCTGGCTGCTTGGCGAGTCTTCGTGCCTGGATGCTGTGCTGCCAGCTCATGCATTTGGATAGGATTTTATGCATTGTTGTATCAATGCTATACATTTCCATTCAGTTATATGGGCATGTTGTAAAACAGTTCCACATTAGGGCCTCTCTCCTGCCGAGGGCCCTGTGTTGGCAGATAAGCAGCTTGTGCATTTGTGAATCCTGTGTGGTTCTTTTAGGGCAACCAAAGGCTGATTTGGCAAGGACTTCCAGGGAGCTGATATCTAATAATGGTGCCACAGGTTCATGCAAATATACCATGGGCTAGCCCACTTCCTGGGGAGCCCCATTGCACCAGCCTGGCCCCTGAAGTTTTTCCTGACCTGCAGGAAGTGAGGTTTACAAGACCTCAGTATTATTCATAGACCCATTTCCCAGCATGGGTCAGCAGTGATTACAGTGCACCTTCTGAGAAGGTTGAAGCACCTGAACGTAGGAATGGACAAACTGGATCGACCCAAAGTCCATCTAGGTTAGCAGCCTGTCTTTGACAAGGGCCAGCATCAACTGCTTCAGAGGAAGGCACAAGAACCCCACACTAGACAGATGGGGATAATCTGCCCCCACTGAAGATCTCACCCTGCTCTCCAGTAGCTAAGGGTTGGTTTAAACCTGGAAGCATGAGGTTTAATATCCCTGCCAAAACATTTTTATCGTCACTGATTATAACTCCGGGTATTTTCCATCTCCATATGAGCCCTACCACCTGCCATCCTGTTATAAGTCCCTGCGACTATAATGGGTCTCACAAAACCGCTGTATAAGAACCCCTCTTAGCCTGAATTTTGTAGGTTGGGCCAGGGCCGGCTCTAGCATTTTTGCTGCTCCAAGCAGGAAAAAAAAAAAAAAAAAAGCCGCGATTGTGATCGGCGGCAAGTCCTTCGCTCCGAGAGGGAGTGACGGCCCCTCCACCGAATTGCCGCCGAACGGCCGGACGTGCCGCCCCTCTCTTCATTGGCTGCCCCAGGCACCTGCTTGCTACGCTGCTGCCTGGAGCCGGCCCTGGGTTGGGCTCATCTCTAGCTAGGGCATTTATTGTCTCATGCTGACATTACATGCTGCTGGCCAGTTGCTGCTCATTCATCTGGCATTTGTAATATGCCCCCCGGGACAGAAACAACACCATATGGAGTCAGAACTTTGCCCTCCCCACCCAACAAAATCTTAACACTGGTAAGACTAATGACATTTCACACTTCTTCAGCACCTTGCAGGGCAGATCTCTGCCTGCTTTGCTCACCATTCACTAATGGAGCCTCACAATTACTTACGAATTATTCCAGGCTAAGGGCACCCTGAGTCAAAGCTGACAATGGAACCCAGGTCCCCTGATGCCAGGGTCCCATTTCTAGGGGTGAGAAAACAATGTCTAATTAATGGGGTGGGGTAGTGGGTGGGACGGGGAATCACTTCTATTTTCAGGCCTTTGTTTTCCTTTCCCAAAAGTCAGTTTCCACAGATGGATCCACTATCATTTCACAAATGGCCGTGGACCATGGTGTAAAGGGCCCCACTCACCACAGGTGTGCATCTTTGTGGTTAGGTCAGGAAATTAGCTCCCTCCCCATCTAGCACTGCTCGCCATTGGTTATTCATGCTGTGACACCCCTTCACCCCCTTTGCAACTCAACTCTCTGGCCAGGTCACTACGCAGTCCCCCAACCTGGGATGACAGAGTCCCACTGGACCAGCTGTCCAAATGCCGCCTCAGGCAGCCTTCCGTTCCACCTCCATATCCTAGGTCACATCCCAGTGGCTAGCAGGGGAACCCAGGCCCAGCCACTACTGTGAACTCCAGCCCAGGGACCCTCTGACTAGCAATCCAGCTCTGCTCACTCTCAAGTCCCGGTTGCTGATTCCCTGGGCTCCTTCCTACTCAGCCTCTATCTCCTCCCCAATCTCTGAATTTGCAACTGGAGCTTCCTCTGCTCCCCATGGCTACTCCACCCCTGTAGGCCTCTTGTAAGACTCCCTACACCAGGCAGGACCTCAGGGCTCGCTCACTCACCCCCCGGATCCTCTCCTTGCCTGTGACAAACGCCCTTTCCCTCCAGAAAGTGATCACAGGCCTCCTCTCTGCAGCCTCCTCCTGCTCTGCCTTCCTGGCTTTACATGCCTATCCCAGCTCCTCTCAGCTCCTTTAGGCCCTGTCAGGCCCTGTTTCCCCTCCAGGTGCAGTGTCTAAGGTTAATTGGCCCCCAGCCCCCATTAACCCACTCAGGGCTTGTGTGAGGTGGACAGCCCGTCACACATGGTTGAACAGAGCATACCACTGCTCATCTGGGGAATCTGGAGTTTACTCACATTTTCTTTTATTTACAAATCTATCCAAATCATTAAATAAGGATTAAAACACAGCATGGTCACTTGTATATGAAAGTGAGTGCCCAAAAAGCAGTCTAATGGCTCTTCTGGCTTTCGCCTGATGTCATCCTTGCCTAAATCCAAATCCAAATCAGAATAAGGGCATCTTGGCTCACCCACAATGTCTGCCAGGCTACTGCTCAGCCTGGAATACCAAAACAGTTAGTTTACCCACTGCTTTTTTTTACCACTACTCCAGTGATTTCACAGCTTTCTTTGCAGTGAGACATGGGGATGTTTCTCTGAGAAAAATGACTGCTTCCTACCACAAGGCCCAGCTGTGATTTTTCATGGCATCTGCTGTTCCAGGTAGGAAAGTGTGTGCAACTGCACTGTTTGTGCTACATGACGACATAATTGCTGGCAGAGAGAACACATTTTCTCTGGATCATTTTTGGGGGAGTGGAGGGCGGATCGGGGAAGAATCAGGCTTTGAGTGCGAATGTTGGCAAAGCAAACTGTGGTGCAGAGGTTTCACCCAGCTCAGTTCATAACTTGGGCCAGATTCCCAGCATGTGTGAATCGATGTAGCTCCACTGAAGTCAATGGACCTACCCCATAAATACACCAGTTGAGAATCTCATTTGTCTTTCACCCTGAGGGAAGAGACTTATGTAATTTTCAGCCCTGGAGCCTTAAAGGGACATCAGGGCCTTAAAAATTACCCTTGTCTGAAATTATTGCACTTGTTACAGCTGTAACACCTACAATTCCTGTAACAGAGATGGAGGAAAATATACTCTCCCCCTCCCCGGTTTATTTGCTTTGTACATTTGACTGTACTTTTTGTAGAGTCAATTTCCCTGCTTCTTCTGTGCAATCAGTTAGTCAGTTTCCCCACTTGTCTGCATGGGTTTTTCAGGCAGCAACAAGGGAGAAACAAATATTATTAAACTAGAAAACTGTGACTATAAAAGCAGGAGAATGGGCAGGGGACTACCAGGCAGATTAAGGGCTTGGAAGCAGTTTAACAGATTTTTTTTTTTAAAGAAATAGACTGCACTTCAAGTGGATGGTGTCCCTTTAAACTGTGACTTTTCCTGCTCTATATTTCTCATCCTGTGGGATGAATTGCATTGAATAGCACTGAATTCCTGTACAAGACATCCCTCCATCCTGTGGGATAGGATATTTGAAGGCCTCGAGGTTGTACTTTGAGCTAGTTACAAGAACGCTTGGGACTGTGTCTATACCATGAAAAGGAAAGGTGGTGTTCCATAGATAGTGTATAAGCCTCCCCACCCTTCCCCACACACATCCTAGCTTTCTTCCATGTGGCTCTGATCCAAATGTCACTGGAAAGCCTCCCACCGACGTCAGAAGGCTCTGGATCAGGCCCAGCTGTTGTACCAGTGTGGATAGTCAGTTAAATGCCCATTGCACTAAAGAAAGAGCCAAATTCATTCTCAGTTGAGTCACACCAGGCATGAATCTGGCCCAGCTGTCCACCATGGCTTGGTACAATGGGGGTTAATGTTGATTGACCCTGCCAGCAGGACACCTTTTTCTATCCCTGATTCTTATCCAGTCCATTCCTGCACTTGGAACAGGGCACAGGAAGTGGGGGCAAAGATTGCTTCAAGCCACCTTTGCACTCCCCATATATTGAGGCTGTTTGGGGTTCAGCACAATGCCTGACATCAGTTAGAGCAGCCTCAGGGCTGCTCTTACTTATGCTGTGCTTACCATGGCTCCTGTAGGTGCTGGGAAGCAGTGAATAGGTGGAGAACAGAGTGCTCCCATCAGCTCCCATCCCTGCCTGGGCACATCCCTTCCCTCCCACCCCCCCACCTTGCTCCTTTACCCAGAGGGATATGCCACTAGGCCTGTGGAACCATTACCAGAGAGGTAACAGGTTTCAGAGTGGTAGCCGTGTTAGTCTGTATCAGCAAAAAGAACAAGGAGTACTTGTGGCACCTTAGAGACTAACAAATTTATTTGAGCATAAGCTTTCGTGGGCTAAAACCCACTTCATCAGATGCATGCAGTGGAAAATACAGTAGCAAGATATATATACACAAAGGACATGAAAAAATGGGTGTTGCCATACTAACTATAACGAGAGTAATCAGTTAAGGTGGGCTATAATCAGCAGGAGAAAAAAACTTTTGTAGTGATAATCAGCGTGGCCCATTTCCAACAGCTGACAAGAAGGTGTGAGTAACAGTAGGGGAAAAAATTAGCTTGGGGAAATAGGTTTTACTTTGTGAAATGACCCATCCACTCCCAGTGTTTATTCAAGCCCAATTTAATGGCGTCCAGTTTGCAAATTAATTCCAATTCTGCAGTTTCTCATTGGAGTCTGTTTTTGAAGTTTTTTTGTTGGAGTATTGCGACCTTGAGGTCTGTAATCGAGTGACCAGGGAGGTTGAAGTGTTCTCCGACTGGTTTTTGAATGTTTTAATTCTTGACGTCTGATTTATGTCTATTTATTCTTTTGCATAGAGACTATCCGGTTTGGCCAATGTACATGGCAGAGGGGCATTGCTGGCACATGATGGCATATATCACGTTGGTAGATGTGCAGGTGAACGAGCCTGAACAGATATGTGGACAGAGTTGGCAACGGACTTTGTTGCAAGGATAGGTTCCTGGGTTAGTGTTTTTGTTGTGCGGTGTGTGGTTGCTGGTGAGTATTTGCTTTAGGTTGGGGGGCTGTCTGTAAGCGAGGACTGGCCTGTCTCCCAAGATCTGTGAGAGTGAGGTGACAATTAGTGGCGTTCTTCAGCCCCCAACTAAAACCTTTCCAGCACATCATCAAGGATTTATAACTTATCCTGAAGGGGGAGGGATAGCTCAGTGGTTTGAGCATTGGCCTGCTAAACCCAGGGTTGGGAGTTCAATCCTTGAAGGGGTCATTTAGGGATCTGGGGCAAAAATCTGTCTGGGGATTGGTCCTGCTTTGAGCAGGGGGTTGGACTAGAAGTCTTCCAACCCTGATATTCTATGATTCTTGTCAACTGTTGGAAATGGGCCATCCTGATTATCATTACAAAAGGTTTGTTTTTCTCCTGCTGATTTAGCCCACCTTAACTGATTACTCTTGTTATAGTTAGTATGGCAACACCCATTTTTTCATGTCCTTTGTGTATATATTTCAGATTCAGCAATCATATATATATATATATATATATATATATCTTCCTACTGTATTTTCCACTGCATGGATCCAATGAAGTAGGTTTTAGCCCACAAAAGCTTATGCTCAAATAAATTTGTTAGTCTCTAAGGCTAGGTCTACACTACAGCGGACTTCCGACCTAAGATACGCAACTTCAGCTACGTGAATACCGTAGCTGAAGTTGCGTATTTTAGGTCGGCTTACCTGGCGGTGAGGACGCGGGAAAGTCGACCGCTG